>NC_042966.1:41233242-41472357 GCF_901001165.1 Salmo trutta | reverse complement strand
ATTCACCAGCAGCAAGAGCGACATCATTTATGTATACAGAGAAAAGAGTTGGCCCAAGAATTGAACCCTGTGGTACCCCCAATAGAGACTGCCAGAGGTCCAGACAGTAGGCCCTCCGATTTGACACACTGAAACTCTGTCAGAGAAGTAGTTGGTGAACCAGGCGACGCAATCGGTTGGGAAACCAAGGCTACTAAGTCCTGCCGATGAGGATGTGGTGACCATCTTGTGACCATTGTTTCTGGAATCCTCTGAGTTGATGCTCATTCAGAGATTTTGATATATACCATTTTATTTGTATCTTTATTTAACTAGGCAAGTCAGTTAAGAACAAATCTATTTACAATGACGGCCTACCGGGGGGGAACAGTGGGCTAACTGCCTTGCTCATACTCAGAACAATAGATTTTTACCTTGTCAGCTTGGCGATTTGATCCAGCAACACTCTTGGTTAAAGGCCCAACGCGGCTCTAAACACATAGGCTACCTGCTGCATACCATGTTTGTCCTGCTTACTTGTTCATCTGGTTGCGTTGGTATGGTTTAGGTTCTATCTCGTTAGTCGTTAGTCCAGTGGTCCTTCCTCACATCCTCTCTCCTCACCTCCTACTCAAAACGTATAGGATCCACCACACAGAATGCTATAGAATCCTGTAGAATCCGTGGACGTGTGGAATGTTATTTTTCCTGCTGAAATGTGTCATCCGTTTAGGTGTGAGTAAGGAACGGTATACACACTCAAAAATGAGTGTTCCTATTGGAACCATACTGACCCAAAGAACCCTTTGAAGCCCTTCGGGTGGTTCTTTGCATTTTAGAAAAGGGTTCTTTCCTCTTTAGTGATAATTAAAACGTAGGGTTGGCAGCTCATTAGAATATTTTGGGGCGTGGTTTACTCGACAGATAATTTTTTGTGCAACCGTGAGTGACAGTGTCATTCCAGTTGATCTAATCTGTTGTGCTATGCTCTTTCATGTTATTAATGACTGTGGTCTGTGATGATGTGTTGAGAAAAAGTTTTGTGTCACTCTGTGTCACTGTTGATTAAGTCAGAAGTTCTCAATTCTCTCCTCAGGGACCTCCAGCTGTTTCAGAGCTAGCACACCCGATTTAACTAGCTAATAAACACTATAATAAAACCTAGGAAATTTAACAAAATCATATGGCTGTTAAACCAAAATAAAACATCTTGTACTGGATGGTTCTTTACAGAACGTTAGAAAATGGTTATTTAAAGCAGCATATCGGTTCCATTTATAACCTTATGAGAATCGTTAAAAAATAAGTTTCCATATACAGCACCATAAACATTTCCACTCTGGTTACAAGTCAAAGAACCCATATTTGTCACTATATATAACCATTTGTTTGTATTGTGTAGATAGACTGGGAGTCAGAGCTCGGAGCAATTCGCTAACCCCACGCAGAGATGATTAGCTATGCACTACCTCACCACAGGCACCCCACTATGGAAATCATTTATTGCTGTAACTAGGAGGCAGCATAGACCTTCATTAGAATAAAGAAGTGCAGAGTTTTCTCTATTTGTTGTTGTCATTATACTGTAATAAATAACATAGCCAAATTAAGCATTCTGAATTGAAAAAGGTCTGAATTGAACTCAAAGTTAAAGATGCATTCAAATTCAATGGTGTGTAGATGAGATGGTTTCCCCAAGGTTCATTAAGAGGTTCTTTCTTGTTCTCTCAAGTCACTGTGTACTGTCAAATCCTCCCATTGTCTCTTCTGGTTAACATCAGTACACACACTGTACTGGTCAAATCCTCCCATTGTCTCTTCTGGTTAACAGTCAGTACACACACACACACACTGTACTGTCAAATCCTCCCATTGTCCTTTTTACTACTATGTAGAACCATAATAGCTTGTATCTGCAACCTGCTTCACATCTTTGGTCTCTCAAACAGGAAGGTGATGTGATGTTCTGTGGTATTTGGGACCTCGGCAAAGAGCTGTAGTGAAGCAATGGACGTGATAGAACATAGGCAAGTAGAACCAGACCACAGACAGACAGACAGACAGACAGACACACACACAGACACAGAGACAGAGACACACACACACACACCACACACACACACACACACACACACACACACACACACACACACACACACACAGACAGACAGGGTGCCAACTCTCAGGGATTCGATCCTGCAACCTTTCGGTCCAAGTCCAACATTCTAACCACTAGGCTACTTGCCTCCCCGACTGTGTGTGTGTGTGTATGTGTGTGTGTGTGTGTGTGTGGTGTTTCAGGTGTGTGTGTGTGTGTGTGTGTGTTTGTGTGTGTGTGTGTGTTGTGTGTGTGTTTTTCTAGGTGTGTGTGTGTGTATTTCTAGGTGTGTGTGTGTGTTTCTAGGTGTGTGTGTGTGTGTATTTCTAGGTGTGTGTGTGTGTGTGTGTGTGTGTGTGTGTTTGTGTGTGTGTGTGTGTGTGTGTTTGTGTGTGTGTGTGCGTGTGTGTGTATGTGCTGAACTCCACCAGAGCCTGAGAGAGATGTGGGTTTGTGTTGACAGACGAGATCATTGAGAGCTCCCTCTAATACTTTGGCTGTTGTTACAGTCTACCCAGAAACCCCCCTTTACCCTTGAAGCAATAGCGAGGTATAACAACATGCTCACTGCCCAAAACCACAGCCTCTTTAGAGAGCAATGTGACTATGTCAATAACCCCAGTGACCCTTACTTGCTTACTTCCACCCCTGTGTGTGTGTGTGTGTGTGTGTGTGTGTGTCTTGCCTCCCGTCCTACCCTAACCCAGAGACTGGGGAGAACATTCATCCCTCAATTTGACCTAATCCAGTTTGAGTAGAGTAACAGCCTCTGTGTCAATCTAGACCAGCGCTCTAGTTACAGACATGGAACGTCGATGGGCTCCCCTGGGCATATTTCATTTCCATATGAATACGGGTGTTTACATGGAAATATATGACATGTCACTGTGGCCCAGACAGGAGGGCTAGGCCACACCGTCTAGACAGCCAGCCGTATACAGGCTTTAGGAAGCTTACCAGCCACACCGTCTAGACAGCCAGCCGTATACTGGCTTTAGGAAGCTTACAGCCACACCGTCTAGACAGCCAGCCGTATACTGGCTTTAGGAAGCTTACAGCCACACCGTCTAGACAGCCAGCCGTATACTGGCTTTAGGAAGCTTACAGCCACACCGTCTAGACAGATACTGGCTTTAGGAAGCTTACAGCCACACCGTCTAGACAGATACTGGCTTTAGGAAGCTTACAGCCACACCGTCTAGACAGATACTGGCTTTAGGAAGCTTACAGCCACACCGTCTAGACAGATACTGGCTTTAGGAAGCTTACAGCCACACCGTCTAGACAGATACTGGCTTTAGGAAGCTTACAGCCACACCGCCTAGACAGATACTGGCTTTAGGAAGCTTACAGCCACACCGTCCAGACAGATACTGGCTTAAGGAAGCTTACAGCCACACCGTCTAGACAGATACTGACTTTAGGAAGCTTACAGCCACACCGTCTAGACAGATACTGGCTTAAGGAAGCTTACAGACACACCGTCTAGACAGCCAGCAGCATACTGGCTTTAGGAAGGAGAAAAAATAACGGACTATCAAAGCCTGAATACAATCTAACATTCTTCTCGTTTTTTTAAAATAAGTTAGTTATAGCACACTTCTTTCCGTATCCATAGCAACACATATACATTTACACCAACCATTCCACACACACATACACACACATGTGTGTGAGTCTGATTAAACAGCCATCAGTGCTGCGATCCCAGAACACACACACACAGAACACACAGTCAGAACACACACACAGAACACACAGTCAGACACACACACACAGAACACACACACAGAACACACAGTCAGAACACACACACAGAACACACACACAGAACACACAGTCAGAACACACAGTCAGAACACACACACAGAACCACACACACAGAACACACATATAGAACACACATATAGAACACACAGGGTAGAAAGGAGAGCAGAGGAGAGGGAGGGAGGAGAGATGAGAGGAAGAGGAGGGGAAGAGGGATGAGGAGGAGACGGAGGAGAGAGGAAGGAAGAGATGGGAGGGAGGGAGGGTAGAGAGGGAGGGAGGAGGGTAGGGAAGTAGGGGAGGCTCTAACTCAATCTCTAACCTAGCCTCTAACCCAAACTCTAACCCAACCTCTAACCCCGCTCTAACCCATTCTCTAAACCAACCTCTAACCCAACCTCTAACCCAGCCTCTAAACCAACCACTAACCCAGCCTCTAACCCAATCTCTAACCCAGCTCTAACCCAGCCTCTACCCAGCCTCTAACCCAGCCTCTAACCCAATCTCTAACCCAGCCTCTAACCCAGCCTCTAACCGTCCTCTAACCCAGCCTCCAACCCAACCTCTAACCCAGCCTCTAACTCAGACTCTAACCCAAACTTAAACCCAACTTCTACCCAGCCTCTTAACCCAACCTCAGTATCATGCCTCAGCATCATCCTCCATCTTATTGTATTAGAGATAGAAATGACCAATAAACCACGTCCCCTTCTTCTGTCATGTACCAATAACCCACCACCTATAGTGTATAATACCAATAACCCACCACCCTGTAGTGTATAATACCAATAACCCACACCCTGTAGTGTCTAATACCAATAACCCACCACCCTGTAGTGTATAATACCAATAACCCACACCCTGTAGTGTCTAATACCAATAACCCACACCCTGTAGTGTATAATACCAATAACCCACACCCTGTAGTGTATAATACCAATAACCCACCACCCTGTAGTGTCTAATACCAATAACCCACCACCCTGTAGTGTATAATACCAATAACCCACACCCTGTAGTGTCTAATACCAATAACCCACCACCTATAGTGTATAATACCAATAACCCACCACCCTGTAGTGTATAATACCAATAACCCACCACCCTGTAGTGTATAATACCAATAACCCACCACCCTGTAGTGTCTAATACCAATAACCCACACCCTGTAGTGTATATAACCAATAACCCCACCCCTGTAGTGTCTATACCAATAACCCACCACCCTGTAGTGTATAATACCAATAACCCACACCCTGTAGTGTCTAATACCAATAACCCACCACCCTGTAGTGTCTAATACCAATAACCCACACCCTGTAGTGTATAATACCAATAACCCACCACCCTGTAGTGTATAATACCAATAACCACCACACCCTGTAGTGTCCTAATACCATAAACCCACCACCCTGTAGTTTCTAATACCAATAACCCCACCCTGTAGTGTATAATACCAATAACCCACACCCTGTAGTGTATAATACCAATAACCCACCACCCTGTAGTGTATAATACCAATAACCCACCACCCTGTAGTGTCTAATACCAATAACCCACCACCCTGTAGTGTATAATACCAATAACCCACCACCCTGTAGTGTCTAATACCAATAAACCCACACCCTGTAGTGTATAATACCAATAACCCACACCCTGTAGTGTATAATACCAATAACCACCACCCTGTAGTGTATAATACCAATAACCCACCACCCTGTAGTGTCTAGTGGAGACACATATCCTACTGTTACAGCCTTCTCTGACTGCCCACTACAGCACTGGCCCCGCGTCCCAAATACACCCTTATGCCTAATAGTGCACTACTTTTGACAAGACCCATATGGGTCCTGGTCTAAAGTAGTGCACTATATAGGGAATAGGGTGCCATTGGCCATAGGGTCCTGGTCTCAAGCAGTGCGCTATATAGGGAATAGTGTGCCATTTGGGATGCAGTTATTGGTATGGTGACGATAAATACCATCCTTCTCTGGCCACTGTGATTGTAGACCTTATTCATACATCCTTCTCTGGCCACTGTGATGTAGACCTATTCATATGTATTATACTGCACTGATGGGGGTACATCCCCTTTCCCCTTGTCATTGACCGCCTCCTAAATGTCTTTTAAGAGGTCAAATCTCCAATAGACAAAACTAGTTCTGCTTCTCTTGCCGTCAGTAGGGAGGCTGCAGAGATCTGATTGGACAAGCTTGCTGGCAGACCCATTTGGTGTGTGTTTGTGTGTATGTGTGTCTGTCTGTCTGTCTGTCTGTCTGTCTGGTCTGTCTGTCTGTCTGTATGTCTGTCTGCCTGTCTGTCTGTCTTGTCTGTCTGTCTGTCTGTCTGTCTTGTCTGTCTGTCTGTCTGTCTGTTCTGTCTGTCTGTCTTGTGTGTGTGTGTGTGTGTGTTGTGTGTGTGTGTGTGTGTGTGTGTGTGTGTGTGTGGTGTGTGTGTGTGTGTGTGTGTGTGTGTGTGTGAGAGGATATTAAGTGTCTGCTTGCATGCCGGTGTCTGTCTGTATGCCATACTTTCCTATGTGCATTGGGGCAGCATGATATCGCAGGCTTCCAGATAAACCATTAGATACTTTGGAAAGTTTAATGACGTTTAACTGGGATCCAGCTTCATAAATGATGAATAATGTGAGAGAGAGAGAGAGAGAAAGAAGAGAGAGAGAGAGAGAGAGAGAGAGAGAGAGAGAGAGAGAGAGAGAGAGAGAGAGAGAGAGATGATGATGACTGACCAGTGGGTCCTCTCTCTGCAATTAAAACCTCCAATAAAACTACATTGTGGCATTCATTTTACAGCAAAATAGCAGCCCTGTCACTTCTGGTAATGATATGTATAGCAGTTGTGTTAAACTCATGAGGCATGTAGCAATTGTAGTTTATTGTTGCTTCAATAATCAGTGGGTATTTGATTGTAACTTTAATCAAAAGTCCCACAACAGCTTCCCTAATAACCACCATGCACTGTTGTCACTGGGAGAAACCTCTCTCTCATCTCTCTCATCTCTCTTTCTCACCTCTTTCTCTCTCATCTCTCTAATCTCTCTAATCTCTCTTTCTCATCTCTCTCATCTCTCTCATCTCTCTCATCTCTCTTTCTCTTTCATCCCTCTCTCTCTCTCTCTCTCTTTCATCTCTCTCTCTGTCTCTCTCTCTCTCTCTCTCTCTCTCTCTCTCTCTCACATCTCTCTCATCTCTCTTTCTCTTTCTCTCTTCTCTCATCTCCTCTCTCTCCTCCACCTCTCTCTCTCTCTCCTCTCACTCACTCTCTCTCTCTCTCTGCTCTCTCCTCCCTCCTCCTCCTTCTCTCTTCTCCTCCTCTCCTCTCTCTCTCTCTCTCTCTCTCTCTCTCTCTCTCTCTCTCTCTCTCTCTCTCTCTCTCTCTCTCTCTCTCTCTCTCTCTCTCTCTCTCTCTCTTATCTGTTTACCATATTGTATGTATGATGACAAGCAGACATGGGGGAAAGGTTAAAAGATTTCATAGGTAATTAGTTTGGATGTTTAACAACAAGAATACTAATTCTTAAGGATTGTTTAAATGCTTTTTGAATGAAAATATCAAGTAGTATGTCCCCTATAACCTGATTGGACACCCCCCCACCGTCCCCTATAACCTGATTGGACATCCCCCCACCGTCCCCTATAACCTGATTGGACATCCCCCCACCGTCCCCTATAACCTGATTGGACATCCCCCCCACCGTCCCCTATAACCTGATTGGACTTCCCCCACCATCCCCTATAACCTGATTGGACATCCCCCCACCGTCCCTATAACCTGATTGGACATCCCCCACCGTCCCCTATAACCTGATTGGACATCCCCCCCACCATCCCCTATAACCTTATTGGACATCCCCCCACCGTCCCCTATAACCTGATTGGACATCCCCCCACCGTCCCCTATAACCTGATTGGACATCCCCCCACTGTCCCCTAACCTGATTGGACATCCCCCCACCGTCCCCTATAACCTGATGGACATCCTCCCACCGTCCCCTATACCTGATTGGACATCCCCCCCACCTTCCCCTATAAACCTGATTGGACATCCCCCCACCGTCCCCTATAACCTGATTGGACATCCCCCCACCATCCCCTATAACCTGATTGGACATCCCCCCCACCATCCCCTATAACCTG
Source organism: Salmo trutta (assembly GCF_901001165.1). Taxonomy (NCBI): domain Eukaryota; kingdom Metazoa; phylum Chordata; class Actinopteri; order Salmoniformes; family Salmonidae; genus Salmo; species Salmo trutta. The sequence goes on along the minus strand of NC_042966.1, from coordinate 41,464,359 downwards.
ATTGGACATCCCCCCCACCGTCCCCTATAACCTGATTGGACATCCCCCCCACCATCCCCTATAACCTGACCTCAATCCCATACTCTGATCTACCCTTATATCAAATGAAATAAAACAGTGAAATGCTTTCTTACGGTCTCTTCCCAGCAATGCAGAGAGAAAAGAAATAGAGACATAATACAAAAGTAAAACGAGGTATTTGAGTAGATATTGATATAACCAGTAGCAGCAGTGTATGTGATGGGTCAAAAACGGGTCAATGCAGATAGTCCGGGTAGCTATTTGGTTAACTATTTCACTAACTATTTATCAGTCTTATGGCTTGGGGGTAGACGCTGTTCACGGTCCTGCTGGTTCCAGACATTGGTACCTGCTTTCCATCCGGTAGCAGAGAGAACAGTCTTGGGTAGCTGGAGTCTATGACAGTTTTTAGGGCCTTCCTGACTCCGCCTGGTATAGAGGTCCTGGGCTTTCCGCATTACCCTGTCTGTCTGTCTGTCTGTCTGTCTGTCTGTCTGTCTGTCTGTCTGTCTGTCTGTCTGTCTGTCTGTCTGTCTGTCTGTCTGTCTGTCTGTCTGTCTGTCTGTCTGTCTGTCTGTCTGTCTGTCTGTCTGTCTGTCACAGAGACAGATAAGTAGTAGAAATTGATCCTGCTCAGAAGGTTATGTGAACACCAGTTTGACGATGACATAAGGAAGTTGAATAACAGAATAAGAAAATATATATATATTTTTTAACTACAATTATGTGAGGTCTAATTGAGGATCTCCTTGCTGCGACTTCATCTTTCAATTGTAATAGTTTAAACATTGAAAAAAGGGGATCGTTTTTTGTTGGAACACCAATTTCATGATACAATTATTTGCCTAGATTGAGAATGATTGTGAAATAGAGGTTAAAAAGAGACTTTGCTAAAATGTCTGTGGGTGAATTCCAAATGGCCACCAGAAAGGAGAATATACCCATTTAAAGGCTGTCTTTCTGTCCCGTAGATAAGATCGATGCAGTAATATCCAGTCAGATCCAGCACACATAACCATGATTTGGTGTCCATAAGGAAGTTTGGATGAAAAGAAAAACTTCACATAAGGAAGGAACCCATACATATGAAAAGATGTTTAATAGGTTCTGTCCGTCGTCTGTTTTCCGTGTGTCTTGTCTGTTTAAGACGGGTTTCGTTAACAGTGCTTGAGGGGAAGTTAACAGTAACAAAGTAATGCAACAGATGACTAAACACCTACGGGATTAAACTGACACTGAATTCAATTAGTGACACGGAGATGGACAATAACTAAACCTGACCTGACCTGAACAACACATAAACCAATAGACTTCCCATAGACTTTAATTGGATAACGCCAGTGGACATCAGTTAGAAACCTTATGGAAAGTTACCATCTGTTCATTACTTCAGTCAAACTGGTATTTTGGTGTTTGGATTTTTTATTTAACCTTTATTTATCTAGGTAAGTCATTAAGAACAATTCGCATTTACAATGACGGCCTACCTCGGCCAAATCCTAAACCCGGATGGCGCTGGGCCAATTGTATGCCGCCCTATGGGATACCAGAAGTGATGATATGGAGTGGTAGTCATTTAGTTCAGCTATCTTTGCCTTCTTGGGTACAGGAATAATGGTAGACATCTTGAAGCATGTGAGGACAGCAGACTGGGATAGGGAGCAATTGAATATGTCCGTAAACACACCAGCCAGCTGGTCTGTGCATGCTCTGAGGACATGGCTAGGGATGCCGTCTGGGCCAGCAGCCTTGCGAGGGTTAACTCATTTAAATGTTTTACTCATATCAGCCACAGAGAAGGAGAGGCGGGGACTGTATTGTCCTCAAAGCGGGCAAAGAAGGTGTTTAGTTTGTCTGAAGCGTGACATCGGTGTCCGTGACATGGCTGGTTTTCTTTTTTGTAGTCTGTGATTTCCTGTAGACCCTGCCACATACGTCTCATGTCTGAGCCGTTGAATTGCGACTCCACTTTGTCCCTGTACCGGCATTTCACTTGTTTGATTGCCTTGCACAGGAAATAACTATCTGTTTATATTCAGCCATATTTCCAAGTCTCTTTCCATGGTTAAAATGCAATGGTTTCTACTTTCAGTTCTGCACGAATGCTGCCATCCATCCACGGTTTCTGATTAGGGTAGTTTTAATAGTCACAGTGGGTACAATATCTCCAATGCACTTCTTTGTAAACACACTCACCAAGTCAGTGTTAAGGTCAATGTTGTTCTCTGAGGCTTATTCCAGTCTGCATGATCAAAACAATCTTGAAGCGTGGATTCCGATTGGTCAGACCAGTGTTGAATGGTTCTCGTCACTGGTACATCCTGTTTGAGTTACTGCCTATAAGACGGTACGAGCAGATGGCGTCATGGTCGGATTTACCGAAAGGAGGGCGGGGGAGGGCTTTGTATGCATCGCGGAAGTTAGAGTAGCAGTGGTCGAGTGACTATAACTGACGAGAATTCTCTTGGTAGGTAAAATGGCCGGCACCTGATTGTAAGGAATTCTAGGTCAGGTGAGCAGAAGGACTTCCTGTTCCTGTATGTTGTTATGATTACACCATGAGTCGTTAATCATAAAGCATACACCCCCGCCCTTCCTTTTCCAAGAGAGGTGTTTATCTCTGTCGGCTCGATGCATGGAGAAGCCCGGTGGCTGGACCGATTCTGACAACATATCCCGAGAGACATGTTACCGTGAAACAGAGAAAGTTACAATCTCTGATGTCTCTCTGGAAGGCAACACTTGCTCTAATTTCGTCTAACTTGTTCTCAAGAGGACATTGGCGAGTTATACTCGGGAGCGGTGGCGATGTGCACGTCTACTGAGCCTGACCAGGAGACTGCTCCATCTGCCAATTCTGCGGTGCCATTGTTTTGGGTCGGGCTACTGGGATCCGATCCATTGTCCTGGGTGGTGGTCCAAACAGAGAATCCGCTTCGGGAAAGTCGTATTCCTGGTCGTAATGTTGATAATTGACGTTGCTCTTATATCCATAGTTCTTCCCGGCTGTATGTAATACGACTTGAGATTTCCTGGGGTAACAATGTAAGAATGATACATAAAAAAAACATAAAACTGCATAGTTTCCAAAGAACTCCAAGTGAGGCGACCATCTCTGTCGGCGCCATTCTTCGCCATGCTTCCAGACAAACAAACCCCTTCTTTGCGCTTTGAGGACAATCTGTTAGTTTCCTGTCAGTCTGTCATCTGTAGTTTGATGTCTTTGATGTGTTCAACTTGCCTCTGAGATGCAACATCCATGTTTAGTTTGTCCATCATTGAAAAAGGGAAGGGAAGAGAAGATAGGATAGATGAACGCGCTGTAATCAGGCAGAGGAAGGGTCTTGCCTGTGCATGTTTTTTCTCATAATCAGAAAATCACTCTCACCAACTCTCTCTCTCTCTCTCTCTCTCTCTCTCTCTCTCCTCATCGCTCTCTGTCTCGTTATCTCTCCCAATCAGTTTTTCTGAACCATTACCATACTTTCTGCTTCATTTTCATCACTTCCCATTTGTACTGCAGTAATGTAACACCTAACCATGTGTAACTATTTCATCCCTCTGTCTCTGCTGCAGTTTCTGCTTTCTCAGGTTCAATTCAAATGTCTCTATCCTCTCTCTCTCTCTCTCTCTCTCTCCCGTCTGTCCTGCCAGATGTCTCAATTAGCGTAATGTTTTATTTACTGAAACTCAACTCCAAACACCACACACACACACACACACACACACACACACACAACACACCACACACACACACACACACACACACACACACACACACACCACACACACACACACACACAGTGTAAGATTAGAGGATGGTGTTAATATTTGGAAAGTCACATTGATTTCAATCCCAGAACTCTAATGTATTTCAGACAACTCCCTAATTCAACAAAAAACACACAACTTTTGGGTCTCACAACAACTTGTTACAAACAACCCTGGTGACCTTTGATGTGTAGGTGTTACTCTGTCTCTGTCTGGCACATCCTACGTTTTTCTGAATACAGCACGTGTAAGATCTCCCTACGACGTGTCTGTCAGGATCTTGTGAGACAGTTAAGTGTCAACTTGAAAGGAAAGTCACAACGTCACTGTTGTGTTGGTATTGAATCCCTATGAGAGTCAACGTGAGACAGCGTTTGAATGCCGCGAGAGAGTAAAAGTGTGAACCCACTAGTGGACTTATTCATTGAATAATTGTGAGACGCAATGAAGGTGTGATTTTTTTTGTTGTTGGTTTGGGGTGTGAATGGGCCTTCTTAGTTTCCTGCCCCTCCCCTCTCCTTTGTGTCCTGCAGACCTTAACACAGGAACTCTAAACTTGACATGACCCCACTTTACCACAACCATCTCAGCCGTCTCAGAGACAGGGTTAGTGTCACTCTGTGAGAACATTGTTTATTGTAGTATTACAGACTGGTCAGAACCATTCATGTTATAAGTTAACAGTTCAGTAAAGCCTCAAACAGACCAGTCCAAAAACAATCAATGAGTGACCAATTACCTGCAGTCACTTTGGTGTGTCAGTGGCTCCGTGATGACCAGTCTTCTCAATTCATTTTATTCCCCCTCTGAGTTCCTCCTCTGAGTTCCCCCTCTGATTCCTCCTCTGAGTTCCTCCTCTGAGTTCCCTCTCTGAGTTCCTCCTCTGAGTTCCTCCTCCGAGTTCCCCCTCTGAGTTCCTCCTCTGAGTTCCTCCTCTGAGTTCCCTCTCTGAGTTCCTCCTCTGAGTTCCTCCTCCGAGTTCCCCCTCTGAGTTCCTCCTCTGAGTTCCTCCTCTGAGCTCCTCCTCTGAGTTCTTCCTCTGAGTTCCTCCTCTTGTATGGCTGGTATCAGAACACATCAGGACACATTCTCACAGCGAAACATTGCCAGGTTTCACAAGTCCATGAAATAACGAAACTGTAATTATATTTTTTTTTTAAAGGAACAATGTATCTGGTCCATCTTCCATCTCTCTCTCTCTCATGAATAATGAAGCTGTTTCCACGGTGAAGATGAAAACACTCTGATGTCGATTGCAATTCTCACTCTGTTCGTTTACCTCCTCACTGGTCCCATGTTGAATACCGTAGGTGATGCTTGAATATGTGATTTAAAAAAAGAAATAAAAATTATGCTGTTGTGACTAAGATTTCCTCGTACACAAGGATACACAAAAACCATACACAAACCAAACTTATTTTTTTTTTTTTACGTCTGATCAGTGATGACTTAGATTGATATTTTTTCTACATATCATTGGAATTAAAATGACAAAAGATAATCCTCTACCCCCATGTGTGACTACGGTAGACTCCCCTCCCCTCTCCCGTCCCCAACCTCATTTTTTGTTCTCTGTAGCCCTCCTCCCTATCCCCATCCTCCTATCCCCTCCTCCCTTCCCCCTCCCTCCTTCCCCCTCCTCCCTTTGCCCTCCTCCCTTTCCCCTCCTCCCTTTCCCCTCCTCTCTTCCCCATCCTCCCTTTTCTTCCCCCTTTTCCATCCTCCCTTTTCCATCCTCCCTTTCCCCTCCTCCCCTCCCCCTCTCCCTTCCCCCCTCTTTTTTGTCTCTTCCCCCTCCTCTCTTCCCCCTCCTCCCTTTTCTTCCCCTTTTCCATCCTCCCTTTTCCATCCTCCCTTTTCCATCCTCCCTTTTCCATCCTCCCTTTCCCCTCCTCCCCTTTCCCCTCCTCCCTTTTCCCCTCCTCCCTTCCCCCTCCTCCCTTTCCCCTCCTCCCTTTCCCCTCCTCCCCTTCCCCCTCCTCCCTTTTCCCCCTCCTCCCTTCCCCCTCCTCCCCCTCCTCCCTTTTCCTCTCCTCCCCTTCCCCCTCCTCCCCTTCCCCCTCCTCCCTCCCCCTCCTCCCTTTCCCCTCCTCCCCTTTCCCCTCCTCCCCTCCCCCTTCCCCTCCTCCTTTTCCCCTCCTCCCCTTCCCCCTCCTCCCTTCCCCATCCTCCCTTTCCCCTCCTCCCTTTCCCCTCCTCTCTTCCCCATCCTCCCTTTTCTTCCCCCTTTTCCATCCTCCCTTTTCCATCCTCCCTTTCCCCTCCTCCCTTTCCCCTCCTCTCTCCTCCCCTCCCCTTTTTTCTTCCCCCCCCCTCCCTTCTTCCTTTCCTTCCCCCCCCTTCCTCCCCCCTTTTCTCTTCTCCCCCTTCCTCCCTTCCCCCTCCTCCCTTCCCCCCTCCTCCTCCCCTTCTCCCCTTTTTTCTTTTCCCCCCTCCTCCCTTTCTCTCTCCTCCTCTCTTCCTCTTCCCCCCCCCCTCCCTTTCCCCCTTTTCCTCCCTCTTTCCCTCCTCTTCTCCTCCCCCTCCCCCTTTCCTCTTCTCCTCTCTTCCCAGACCTCACCCCTTTCCTTCCCTCCTCCCCTTCCGCCTGCTCCCCTTTCCCCTCCTCCCTTTTCCCCTCCTCCCCTTCCCCCTCCTCCCCTTCCCCCTCCTCCCCTTCCCCCTCCTCCCTTTTCCCCCTCCCCCTTCCCCCTCTCCTTTCCCTCCTCCCTTCCCCCCCTCCCTTTTCCCCTCCTCCTCCCTTCCCCCTCCTCCCTTCCCCCTCCTCCCTTCCCCCTCCTCCCTTCCCCCTCCTCCCTTTCCCCTCCTCCCCCTTCCCCCTCCTCCCCTTTCCCCTCCTCCCTTCCCCCTCCTCCCTTCCCCCTCCTCCCTTCCCCCTCCCCCTCCTCCCCTTCCCCCTCCTCTCTTCCCCCTCCTCCCTTTTCCCCTCCTCCCTTTCCCCTCCTCCCCTTCCCCCTCCTCCCTTCCCCCTCCTCCCTTTTCCTCTCCTCCCTTTTCCCCTCCTCCCCTTTCCCTCCCCTCCTCCCTTCCCCCTCCTCCCTTCCCCCTCCTCCCCTTCCCCCTCCTCCCCTTTCCCCTCCTCCCCTTCCCCCTCCTCCCTTCCCCCCTCCCTCCCCTCCTCCTTCCCCTCCTCCCTTCCCCCTCCTCCCTTCCCCCTCCTCCCTTCCCCCTCCTCCCTTCCCCCTCCTCCCTTCCCCCCCCTCCCTTCCCCCTCCTCCCTTCCCCTCCTCCCTTCCCCCTCCTCCCTCCCCCTCCCCCTCCTCCTCCCTTCCCCCCTCCTCCCTTCCCCTCCTCCCTTCCCCCTCCTCTCCCCCCTTCCCTTTTCTCCTCTCTCCCCTTTTCCTCCTTCCTCTCCTCCCTCCCCCTCCCCCCTCCCTCCCCCTCCTCCCCTTTCCCCTCCTCCCCTTCCCCCTCCTCCCTTTCCCCTCCTCCCTTCCCCCTCCTCCCCCTTTTCCCCCCTCCTCTCTTCCCCCTCCTCTCTTCCCCCTCCTCTCTTCCCCCTCCTCCCCTTCCCCCTCCTCCCTTCCCCCCTCCTCCCTTCCCCCTCCTCTCTTTCCCCTCCTCCCTTCCCCCTCCTCCCCTTTCCCCTCCTCCCTTCCCCCTCCTCCCTTTCCCCTCCTCCCTTCCCCCTCCTCCCTTTCCCCTCCTCTCTTCCCCCTCCTCCCTTCCCCCTCCCCCTCCTCCCTTCCCCCCCTCCCCCCTCCTCCCCTTCCCCCTCCTCCCTTTCCCCTCCTCCCTTCCCCCTCCTCCCTTTTCCCCTCCTCCCTTCCCCCTCCTCCCCTTCCCTTCCCCCCCTTTCCCCCTCCTCCCCTTCCCCCCCTCCCCCCTTTCCCTCCCCGTCTTCCCCTCTCATTCCCTCTCTTCCACTCCTCCCCCCTCCTTCTCCCTTTTTTTCTCTCTTCCACCATTCCATTCCCCATTCCCCTCCTCCCCTTCCCTTCCTTTCCCCTCCTCCCTTTCCCATCTGAATGACCTGAGTCCTTTTCCCATTTGTGCTATTCAATCTGACAATAAAACGTATAATATACTATTAATCATTATAAGGTACAATTGTCCAAAACACCACTGATTCTGTACAGCCTGTGGTTGCTACTGAATAGCAGAGCGGTCTAAGGTTAGTAATCACCGTTTACGGTGCGGTGGGACGACACACACACACACACACACACACCACACACACACACACACACACACACACACACACACACACACACACACACACACACACACACACACATATACAGTTGTCACTGCGCACAGTTGTGTGGGCGCTTTCCCGCCAAGTGTGTGTATATGTGTGGGTGATGTAGTGTTGTGGTGTGTATGTGTGTGTGCGTGTGTATGTATGTGTGTGTGTATATGTGTGCGTGTGTGTATATGTGTGTGTGTGTATATGGGTGTGTGTGTGTGTGTGTGTATATATGTGTGTGTGTGTGTGTGTGCCTAACCTAACATAGCAAGACAAAAACGTCGGTGGACGTTCTCTTCTGCACTGTTCAACCAATCAACCAATCAACCAATCAAATTCCAGATGAAAGCAACTTTAGAGAACCAGCAAGCAAACGCGCCTTAACTCTCTGCTCGATGTTTCACCGGGGACTGTAAACATTGAGGCACACGTCCAAAAAGCAGACCGGTTCTCTTCCTTTTCCCCTGAAAACTAGATGCATCCGGTTTTAGCCACTGAGGTAGGTGTGTGCCTGCATGCAGGTACCTGTCCTGATTAGAGCCAAACCTAGCAGCAAGCTCTCTGTGAGGTGCAAACCTAGCAACAAGCTCTCTGTGAGGGGCCAAACCTAGCAGCAAGCTCTCTGTGAGGGTGCCACAACCTAGCAGCAAGCTCTCTGTGAGGTGCCACAACCTAGCAGCAAGCTCTCTGTGAGGTGCCACACCTAGCAGGCAAGCTCTCTGTGAGGTGCCAAACATAGCAGCAAGCGCTTTTGTGAGGTGCCTCACCTAGCAGCAAGGTCTCTGTGAGGTGCCAAACCTGCATCAAGCACCATGCCCAGACACCAGCCTCTCTGTGAGGTGCCAAACCTAGCAGCAAGCTCTCTGTGAGGGGCCAAACCTAGCAGCAAGCTCTCTGTGAGGTGCCACACCTAGCAGCAAGCTCTCTGTGAGGTGTCAAACCTAGCAGCAAGCTCTCTGTAAGGTACCAAACCTAGCAGCAAGCTCTCTGTGAGGTGCCACACCTAGCAGCAAGCTCTCTGTGAAGTGCCACACCTAGCAGCAAGCTCTCTGTGGGGTGTCAAACTAGCAGCAAGTGCTGTGGTGCCAACCTAGCAGCAAGCTCTCTGTGAGGTGCCAAACCTAGCAGCAAGCTCTCTGTGAGGTGCTAACCTAGCAGCAAGCTCTCTGTGAGGGGCCAAACCTAGCAACGAGCACCATGCCAGACACCAGCTCTCTGTGAGGTGTCAAACCTAGCAACGAGCACCATGCCAGACACCAGCTCTCTGTGAGGTGCCAAACCTAGCAGCAAGCTCTCTGTGAGGGGCCAAACCTAGCAACGAGCACCATGGCCAGGACACCAGGCACTCTGTGAGGTGCCAAACCTAGCAGCAAGCTCTCTGTGAGGGGCCACACCTAGCAGCAAGCTCTCTGTGAGGGGCCAACCTAGCAACGAGCACCATGCGAGACACCATTTCCCTGTGAGGTGCCAAACCAGAAGCTTGATTTCCAACCTGAAGTCGCTCTGAAATAAGTTATAATGCTATTCCAATTGGAACAAAACAATTTCAAACTGCTACCTATTGTTAATCTCTGTATGATTGGGTAATAGAAGGAGGCTTCTTCCATCTGAAAGTTATTAAAGTCTTTTCATCATGCCACCGGTGGTGCGTCCGCTTGCTTGCACGCATTTGTGCGTGTGTCTGTGTGGTGTCAGTGTGCGTGTGTGTCAGTGTGCTTGGGTGTCATGTGGTGTGTGTGTCTGCTTTCATTATACTTCCTAGAGTAGGCTGGACAGATGACCTTCTGTAAAGGGCCCTCCCCTCCTCTCCTCTCCTCAAATCCTCTGCTCCTCTCATCTTCCTCTCCTCTTCTCTCCTCTCTCCAACTTCTACTCCTCTCTCTCCTCCTCTTCTCCTCTCCTCCTCTCTTCCCCTTGTCGTCGTCACCTCATCCGCTTCTCTCTTTCTCTCCCTCCTACCCTCCTTTCTTCTCTCTTTCTCTCCTCCTACCTCCTTCTCTCTCTCATTCTCTCCTCCTACCCTCCTTCTCTTCTCTCTTTCTCTCCTCCTACCCTCCTTCTCTTCTCTCATTCTCTCCTCCTACCCTCCTCTCTTCTCTCATTCTCTCCTCCTCCCCCTCCTTCTCTTCTCTTGTCCTCTCCTCCTCCCACTCACCTCCTTCTCTTTCTCTTGTCCTCTCCTCCTCACACTCACCTCCTTCTCCTTCTCGTTCCTCTTCCTCCTCCTACTCACCTCCTCTTCTACTCCTCCTCTCCTCCTCTTCTTCTCCTCTTCTACTCCTCCTCTCCTCTTCTTCTCTCTCCTCCTCTTCCTCCTCTTCTCATCCTGCGTATGTCGAAAACCTATTTTCCAGTGGCACAGTTCGTTGACTTGCTAACTACAAGGTTGCCATAGGCAACACAGCAACCCACAGGTTGATTTATATGTTGGGACAGAGACAAACGTTTCAGAGAGAGAGAGAGACAGAGGCGAGAGAGACAGAGACAGAGAGAGAGGAGAGACAGAGAGAGAGGAGAGACAGAGAGAGAGACAGAGAGGCTCAGTGTTTATACTTTGCGTTGGGACAGAGACAAACGTTTCAGAGAGAGGAGAGAGCGACAGAGAGAGACAAGACAGAGAGAGAGAGAGACAGAGAGACGAGGAGACTGGAGACAGAGATGAGAGACAGAGAGAGAGACAGAGACAGAGAGAGAGAGAGGAGGGAGACAGAGAGAGAGACAGAGAGGCCTCAGTGTTTATACTTTGCGTTGGGACAGAGACAAACGTTTCAGAGAGAGAGAGAGAGACAGAGAGGCTCAGTGTTCATTTTTTTGCGTTGGGACAGAAAAGTCTCTATTGTCAGTTATATGAAATAGTGCCAATATGTACTGTCACTAAGAATGATCATATTTATTTACATTTATAAGAAATGTGAAATCTTACAGTAAGTAATTAAAATGTTATTGTTACTATATTTAAACAATAACTTCAGTCATTTCAAGCCCTATTGCCCCACTTTTGTTGAATAGGAAAAATCTAATATATATTATTTTTTACTAAGACTGGTATGTAAAGGACTGGTATGTTACGGACTGGTATGTAATGGAATGGTATGTAAAGGGATGGAATGTAAAGGAAAAGTATGTAAAATAATGGTATGTAAAGGAATGTTTACCTTTATTTAACTAGGCAAGTCAGTTAAGAACAAGTTCTTAATTACAATGATGGCTTACCGGGGAACAGTGGGTTAACTGCCTTGTTCAAGGGGCAGAATGACAGATTTTTACCTTGTCAGCTCAGGGATTCAATCTTGCAACCTTTCAATTACTGGCCCAACGCTCTAACCACTAGGTTACCTGCCGCCCCAATGTAAAGGAAAGGCATGTAAAGGAATGGCATGTAAAGGAATGGCATGTAAAGGAATGGCATGTAAAGGAATGGCATGTAAAGGAATGGCATGTAAAGGAATGGCATGTAAAGGAATGGCATGTAAAGGAATGGCATGTAAAGGAAAGGCATGTAAAGGAAAGGCATGTAAAGGAATGGCATGTAAAGGAATGGCATGTAAAGGAATGGCATGTAAAGGAAAGGCATGTAAAGGAAAGGCATGTAAAGGAAAGGCATGTAAAGGAATGGCATGTAAAGGAAAGGCATGTAAAGGAAAGGGCATTGTAAGGAATGGCATGTAAGGAATGGCATGTAAAGAATGGATTCATGTAAGGACCCTAATGGCATGTAAAGGAATGGCATCATGTAAAGGAAACGGCATGTAAGGTAATGGCATGTAAAGGTAAACAATCGGCATTGTAAAGTAACGGGTTTATTAAAGGAAATGTTTTGTAAAGGAACGTAGCCCACAGACCAATCTGCAGCACTACTCCAATGGAATGCTGTTCTGTCCCTGGTCTGTCTAGTCTGTCTGGAGAATGCAGCAGCCATGCTATTCTAAATCTGCATCTCAATGGCACCCTATTCCCTATGTAGTGCACTACTTTTTAACCAGGGCTGGCACCCTATTCCCTATATAGTGCACTACCTGTGAGCAGGGCTGGCCACCAGAATTCCCTATATAGTGCACTACTTGTGACCAGGGCTGGTACCCTATTCCCTATATAGTGCGCTACTTTTGACCAGGGCCCATAGAGGTTGCCATTTGGGACTCAGTTTTAGTGAGAGGAAAGGTGCCCTCAGCTATGTCTGTCTGTCTGGTAACTGTGGACTTCTGGGCTGTGAAGACCCCGAGGTGGACCCATGTGGTCTGTACAATAGCAGCATGTGTTCAAATAGAATTTGAAATAATTTCTAATACTTTATTTGTGCTTGATTGAGCTTGCCTCGAACAAGTAGATAAGTCTGAAAACTACAAACCCCACCCATCTGTCACTCCAGGCAGGCTAAAGGAAACTATCAAAGTATTTGAAAGATTTCGAATGCTGTTTGAACCCAGGTCACAGCAGCAGGTCTGATCAGCGGTAAGGATTAGCCTAGGAGCTGTTGAAATACATCCAGAAATATGACTGGCTAAATCTTTATTATGCAACGAGTCACTGGCCCAAATCCTATATGAACCCCAGAGTGAGGAACTGAACTGGGCCCCGTGAAGTCTGAAGATATTAAAACCAATTTCATCTGAACCAGAAAATTACCCTTTTACAGCTGGTCTACCTGAATAATATTACAATATTGACCAAATGCTTTTCTGCTATTTCCATAATAAAGAATGTTATTGGCTATCTGTCAGTGAGGAGGGTGGTATTGCCTAATCTCTGCATGGATTTATCTTCTAGTATAAATCATCGTAATGCATTGAAAGGTCATTTTGTTTCCCACGTAAGCATATTTTCAGTCATTGTCCCTCGTTACTGTGATGCCAGAGACGATGAAATTACACTCTTCACTATTGATTTTCATGTTCTAAGTGGCCCATATGTCTCGCTGGTGTAAAGCTTTGACAGAGTAGAGGGATTGATAATGTGTGTGTAAGCTGGTAGGTAGGCTTTCTCTGATTGTCGTGACAGAAGTGTTGAAAAGACAGTAGGAAGTAAATAAACCGCAGTTCCTTTTTATGGGCCAATCAGCTTTGGAAGCAATAACAAAGCGTTTCGGTAAACATCTGTGGGATGGGTCTGGAGAAATGTAAAAACTCTCAAATTCATACACAGACCTATGAATGGAAGGACAGATCATCCATATATATATATATATATATATATAAATATATATATATATATAAAAGTATAGTTTAACATTGTTATATAGGATTTCTTTACATTTACTTTGTTTACAAACATTGGAGAAAAAATAAGCTTAGTTTTCAGGTTCTGATTGGGGTACAATAGTTGAACTAAGATCACAAGGCATTTCTAAGTTATATTCTTCAAGTATCAATGAGTTCATATCATTTATAATGAAGTCTAAAAATGGATGTAGCAATGGCAGAATGCCGCTTTGATGACTCGGAAGCCTTAGAAGCCATAGAAAATATGATTACAATACTATCATGTCAGCGCCAAGAAGAAACATATCATTGCTGTTTTTTTTCTCTCTCTGAGTAAGAACAGACTGAAACAACAAACAAGCTGTGGACTTCACAGATTTTTTGAGGAAACTTTAACTTTAACTTAGGAATCTTGTTGAAGACCGAAAGTAGCAGAACTATAGCAGAGGAGGTAAAAATGTTTACCATTTGGGATGGCAGGGTAGCCGAGTGGTTAGAGTGTTGGACTAGTAATCGTAAGGTTGTTAGATCAAATCCCCAAGCTGACATGGTAAAAATCTGTCCTTCTGCCCCTGAACAAGGCAGTAAACCCACTGTTCCTATGCTGTCATTGTAAATAAGATTGTGTTCTTAAAACCTGTTGGGGCTAGGGGGCAGCATTGAGAATTTTGGAAAAAATATGTGCCCATTTTTAACTGCCTCCTACACCAACTCAGAAGCTAGAATATGCATATTATTGTTCAGGTTTGGATAGAAAACACCCTAAAGTTTCTAAAACTGTTTGAATGGTGTCTGTGAGTATAACAGAACTCCTATGGCAGGCAAAATCTGACAAGGTTTCATGCAGGAAGTGGCCTGTCTGACAAGGAGTCGTTCTTCTTGCCTCTGTTTATTGAAGAGTAAGGATCTTAGCTGTAACGTGACAATTCCTAGGGTTCCAATAGGCTCTCAGAACCCGGGAAAAACAGGAAACGATGATGAGGCAGCCTGAGGCTGAAACAGATTATCGCCTTTTCCAAGTGTCCCATTAGGTGACAATGGATGAGGCGCGTGCACGATTCGCCCCCGTGGAGAAATTTCATTCGGCTGTTTAGCTTATTGCAGATTCCCAGTCGGAATATTATCGCTTTTCTACGAGAGATAAATGGCATAAAATTGGTTTTAAACAGCGGTTGACATGCTTCGAAGTACGGTAATGGAATATTTCGAATTTTTTTGTCACGTAATGCGCCATGCTCGGGCCGTGATTTGCCTTTGGGATAGTGTCTAGAAACGCATGAACAAAACGTCGCTGATGGAACATAACGATGGATTATTTGGGACCAAACCTACATTTGTTATTGAAGTAGAAGTCCTGGGAGTGCATTCTGACGAAGAACAGGAAAGGTAAGCCCATTTTTCTTATAGGAAATATGATTTTGGTGAAGGCTAATCTTGCCGGGTGTCTAAATAGCTAGCCCGTGATGGCTGGGCTATGTACTTAGAATATTGCAAAATGTGCTTCATCCGAAAAGCTATTTTAAAATCGGACATATCGAGTGCATAGAGGAGTAATGTATCTATAATTCTTAAAATAATTGTTATGCTTTTTGTGAACGTTTATTGTGAGTAATTTAGCAAACTGTTAGTAAATTCCCCGGAAGTTTGCGGGGGGTATGCTTTTTCTGAACGTCACATGCTAATGTAAAAGCTGTTTTTTTGATATAAATATGAACTTAATTGAACAGACATGCATGTATTGTATAACATAATGTCCTAGGTGGGTCATCTGATGAAGATCATAAAAGGTTAGTGCTGCATTTAGCTGTGGTTTGGGTTTTTGTGACATTCTATGCTAGCTTGAAAAATGGGTGTCTGATTATTTCTGGCTGGGCACTCTCCTGACATAATCTAATGTTTTGCTTTCGTTGTAAAGCCTTTTTGAAATCGGACAGTGTGGTTAGATTAAGGAGAGTCTTGTCTTTAAATAGCTGTAAAATAGTCATATGTTTGAGAAATTGAAGTAATAGTATTTCAAACGATTCAAAAATCACGCCACTGGATTCAGGTGGCTGTTACGTAGGTGGGACGAATTCGTCCCACCTGCGCCAGAGAGGTTAACTGACTTGCTTAGTTAAATAAAGGTAAAATAACTATTTTGCAGACTCTCTTATCCAGAGCAATTAGGGTTAAGTGCCTTGCTCAAAATCACATCAACAGTTTTTTCACCTAGTTGAATAAGACCTTCAGTGTAATAGAAAAGGGTTCTATTGCAAAGGCCGACAGCAGAGGGGACATTGGACATCCCTGGCATATACCCCTTGTTGAAAATAAACATAGCAGATTGAGTCGATCTAAATCTAAGGAAGTTTATTAAGTGCTGTGTACTGCCTTCCTAGACGTCTACATACAGACGCCTTTAGTAAATTAAAGTTAGTTTTACTGGCACATGGAATTCTAGTTAACTCCAGTAATAATCTGACATAAACACTGCCGTACAAGTGTTAGTTACTCCTTTAAAGTCAATAAGATCATTATTACTTCTGTTTGCTCTTTGGGGTTTTAGGCTGGGTATTTGTAAAGGCTGGGTATCTGTAAAGACTGGGTATCTGTAAAGGCTGGGTATCTGTAAAGGCTGGGTATCTGTAAAGGCTGGGTATCTGTAAAGCCTGGGTATCTGTAAAGGCTGGGTATCTGTAAAGCCTGGGTATCTGTAAAGCCTGGGTATCTGTAAAGGCTGGGTATCTGTAAAGGCTGGGTATCTGTAAAGGCTGGATATATGTAAAGGCTGGGTATCTGTAAAGACTGGGTATCTGTAAAGGCTGGGTATCTGTAAAGCCTGGGTATCTGTAAAGGCTGGGTATCTGTAAAGACTGGGTATCTGTAAAGGCTGGGTATCTGTAAAGGCTGGGTATCTGTAAAGACTGGGTGTCTGTAAAGACTGGGTATCTGTAAAGGCGGAGTATCTGTAAAGACTTGGTATCTGTAAAGGCTGGGTATCTGTAAAGGCGGAGTATCTGTAAAGACTTGGTATCTGTAAAGACTTGGTATCTGTAAAGACTGGGTATCTGTAAAGACTGGGTATCTGTAAAGGCAGAGTATCTGTAAAGACTTGGTATCTGTAAAGGCTGGGTATCTGTAAAGGCTGGGTATCTGTAAAGGCTGGGTATCTGTAAAGGCTGGGTATCTGTAAAGCCTGGGTATCTGTAAAGGCTGGGTATCTGTAAAGACTTGGTATCTGTAAAGGCTGGGTATCTGTAAAGGCTGGGTATCTGTAAAGGCTGGGTATCTGTAAAGGCTGGGCATCTGTAAAGGCTGGGTATCTGTAAAGGCTGGGTATCTGTAAAGGCTGGGTATCTGTAAAGAATGGGTATCTGTAAAGGCTGGGTATCTGTAAAGGCTGGGTATCTGTAAAGGCTGGGTATCTGTAAAGGCTGGGTATCTGTAAAGGCTGGGTATGAAACCTTAAAAAACTTAGTCACACATGACATTTCTTTCATTGGTGAAATGTCTCCAAGCCGCCTCTCCACCATCTTGTCTTACGGTTGAACAGATGCAGATGGTTGTATATTTATGAGGAGAAGGATGTTGTAGGATGCAGTAGGATGCTGTAGGATGCTGTAGGAAGGAGCGCAGCAGAAAGTCTCGTTAGATTAAAGGAAAGCAGATGATGAAAGAGAATAGGCTAATTATGACAATATAGAGAGGGAGTTTCTCAAATGCCACCCTATTCCATTAATAGTGCACTACTTTGACCAGAGCTGTATGGACTTTAGTTCACTAAATAAGGAACAGGGTGTCCTTTTGGATGCAAATCCAGAGCGTGGGTAGACTGGCTCCTGCTATTGTTGCTTTGCTATGAATGGAGATTAGGTGATGCACATTGGGATTCATCATTATGCCACCGTGTCAACAATAGTTGTATATCTAGATGATTATTTGTTGAACTTGTCTGACATTTTTTTTGACTGCAACTGTTAGGAACTAGTAACTCAAGCATTTCACTGCTGCACCGGCTAAAACATCTGCTTAACTGTGGATTGTATTTTATTTTATGACAGTAATTCCAGACATACATCAAGACGCTGCTGATAAATCACCTCGCATACGTACTTATCCGTGCAATGTCTGATGACTGGCCTAGATACCTAAAATATATCTGATTATGGCATTAAGCATTATAATGCATATGTAACTCATGAATAAGTATTCAGCCTACTATCATCAACTACACCTGTTTCTAATTTGTTACAGATAGTTGCACGGGAAGTGTCTCTGATGGACGTTGTTTTTCACCTCTAGGTTGACTGTGGGTTCCGTTTGGTCTGGGAACACTTCCTCCCCTCCATAGGGAAAAAAACAACAAAAGACCTCACCAGAGTTATCGGGTCGAGGCATCGTGTACATGGGAGAAATTACATGGATTTTTAATGTACCACAAATGAGAAATATCTCTCCTCTCCTCTCCTCTCATCTCCTTTCCTCCCATCCCTCTGGTAAGTGTGTGTGTGTTTCATCAGCAGAAAAAGTCTTATCATTACACAGTACAGTTGCTTTAACGCAGTGCTTCGCAGGCATGAGACGTGGTTCTTGAAAACCCTGGACAGCATATCTATCTATCTCTGTGTGTGTGTGTGTGTGTGTGTGTGTGTGTGTGTGTGTGTGTGTGTGTGTGTGTGTGTGTGTGTGTGTGTGTGTGTGTGTGTGTGTGTGTGTGTGTGTGTGTGTGTGTGTGTGAGTGCGTGTGTGTGTGTGTGTGCGTGACCAGTAATGCATTGTGCTCACTGCTCTGCTGATGGGAGCTTCCATTCAGAGGCAATTGTTAGAGCTTATTAGAGAGACTCGTGGAGTGGAAAGTGTGTGTGTCTTACCTATCTGCGTGCCTGCCTTTGTGTACCTGCCTGCGTGTTTGAGAGTGTGTGTGTGTGTGTGTGTGTTTCACATTTTCTCCATTCATTCATAGAGAATTTAATAAAGTCGTTTCCAGTCGGCTGATCATGTGAACACTAGAATTCAGAGATGCCACGTCAAACTGCTGCAGTCACCTAATGACTATCAAACGGCTCTTAACACAGCAAATCATTCATCACATCCCAAATGACACCCTATTCCCTATAGGCCCTGGTCTAAAGTAGTGTACTATATAGGGAATAGGGTGACATAGGGCTCTGGTCAAAAGTAGTGTACTATATATAGGGAATAGGGTGCCATTGGCCATAGGGCTCTGGTCTAAACTAGTATACTATATAGGGAATAGGGTGCCACTTGGGATGCAATTCACTCTCTCCGCTGTGCTATTAGTCAGTCCGCTTCAGAACCCATTGTTGTCCCTGTTTAAGATTCAGAGATTCTGGGGATAGGCTGTTATCATAACATCGGATATATAATTATCCTTGGTAAGGTTGAGAATATTTGCGTCAGACTCAAATCAAGCTTTTTGACTGAGTGACTAATCATCTAGGTGATAGAACTCTAAAATGTTGCTCGTTGCTTCAACCCCCATGAGCAACACCCCAACGGCCCTCTTCTCCCCATCAGACCACGTTCAAATACCATTTCAAGAGTAATCATCAGCCGTGCTTAATTGAGCTTGCCTGTTGCAATGGTGACCAATAGAAAAAGTCCCTGTGCATCTGGCTAGATTGTAAGATTGCAAATACTAATTGAACCCAGGTTTGCTACTCTGTGTTGGTACAACCCACAGCTATTTTTATGACTCCACTAGCAAATATCTGGTGAAGCAGAAAATAAAAGAGAGTTGGAGAGTTTTTATGTTATGTTGTCTGTCTGGCTAGGCTGAAAGCTGAGTTTTCATGTTGTATTGTCTGTCTGGCTAGGCTGAAGGCTGAGTTTTCATGTTGTATTGTCTGTCTGGCTAGGCTGAAGGCTGAGTTTGCATGTTGTATTGTCTGTCTGGCTAGGCTGAAAGCTGAGTTTTCATGTTGTATTGTCTGTCTGGCTAGGCTGAAAGCTGAGTTTTCATGTTGTATTGTCTGTCTGGCTAGGCTGAAGGCTGAGTTTTCATGTTGTATTGTCTGTCTGGCTAGGCTGAAGGCTGAGTTTGCATGATGTATTGTCTGTCTGGCTAGGCTGAAGGCTGAGTTTTCATGTTGTATTGTCTGTCTGGCTAGGCTGAAGGCTGAGTTTGCATGTTGTATTGTCTGTCTGGCTAGGCTGAAAGCTGAGTTTTCATGTTGTATTGTCTGTCTGGCTAGGCTGAAGGCTGAGTTTTCATGTTGTATTGTCTGTCTGGCTAGGCTGAAGGCTGAGTTTGCATGATGTATTGTCTGTCTGGCTAGGCTGAAGGCTGAGTTTGCATGTTGTATTGTCTGTCTGGCTAGGCTGAAAGCTGAGTTTTCATGTTGTATTGTCTGTCTGGCTAGGCTGAAAGCTGAGTTTTCATGTTGTATTGTCTGTCTGGCTAGGCTGAAGGCTGAGTTTTCATGTTGTATTGTCTGTCTGGCTAGGCTGAAGGCTGAGTTTGCATGATGTATTGTCTGTCTGGCTAGGCTGAAGGCTGAGTTTTCATGTTGTATTGTATGTCTGGCTAGGCTGAAGGCTGAGTTTTCATGTTGTGTTGTCTGTCTGGGTAGGCTGAAGGCTGAGTTTCATGTTGTATTGTTTGTCTGGGTAGGCTGAAGGCTGAATTTTCGTGTTGACAGACACGGGCAGATAGACAGACAGTTAGGTAGAGAAACAGACAGATGTGCAGACAGACAGGCAGACGCTACAGTAAAAAAAAAATGCTGGGTTAAAAACAACCTAATTTCAGTAAATATTGGACAGAACACTTGTTGGGTTATTTTGACCCAGTCAGTTGAGTCACTTAGTTGAGTTGTTGGGTTATTGATGCTGGGTTATTGATGCTGGGATATTGATGCTAGGTTATTGATGCTGGGTTATTGATGCTGGGTTATTGATGCTGGGTTATTGATGCTGGGTTATTGATGCTGGGTTATTGATGCTGGGTTATTGATGCTGGGTTATTGAGCTATGATCCTCTGGATCAGACCAGAAGACGGGATGGGTGGCTTAGTAGGGGCATGGTTTTCAGATACTTCTTCTTTTTGTCCATCTGTGAGAGTAAATGTCACTCTGGTTAATCTGTTCTGTTGTATTGTCGTCTGTATGTTAAGGGATTACATTTTTCTATTTTTTATAAACAGGAGTATGAGTTCCTTAGAGTGCCTATGCATATCCTAAAGTTGGGAGTTACCACTTTGTTATAACATTTTAGATCATAATGTTATTAGTTGTATATTAAAAATACACTATAAATATTACTTACATTTACTCTCATGGGTGGCCAAAAATAACTATGTGAAAGACGACTTTCCACTGTGCCACAGAGTTAAGATGAAAACGGATTAAAAAAAAATCACCACGCTTTCCTCGCTCTGCCATCCCATTATCTATATATTATTAAAAAAATCTCTGTCTGATATCACATGCTGACATTTATTATTTTCACTATTGGGCATTGTGAACAATTAATGAAACATTTTCCAGCACAATTTTGTGAAAGCACCGAAGCATTCAGAAAGCCTCGGTTGCCCATCACTAGTTATAATATCAACATTGGGATAGGCACACGAGGAACTCATTCTCTTGGGGGTAAGACTCATTAAAGATACAAAAGTGTCAGTACTCAACCTTAGCATCTGATGACAGTACAACAAAACAGATAAACAGGAATGACGTTTACTTTCACGGGTGGCCAAAAAAGACACACCCCTTTACTAAGTCACGCCTCCAGTCTTCAAAGAAACTAACCCAACGTGTGATCTGTCCACTATTTACCCAGCGCTGGGTTGTTTTTAAACCCAGCATTGTTTAGAGGGTAGTCCAAGTCCTCCAATTGTGTCCTTAGCATTTATATAAACGTCGTCACTTCTTCTAGTATCCTCTCATGTGACATTCTATGCCAGTCATCTGTACTGGTCGTCATCCATAGTGTCAGTCTCCACTCTCTCTTCTCCTGTGGTGTCATCCCTGAGCTATTAAAGCTCCTGGGTGTAATTATGGAGATCCACACCTAAAGGGGGTGACTTAATTTACACACACACACACTTGCAAGCACACACACACACACACACACACACACACACACACACACACACACACACACACACACACACACACACACACACACATACACACACACACACTGACATGTACACACCAGTGGAGGCTGCTGAGGGGAGGACGGCTCATAATAATGTCTGGAACGGAGTAAATGGAACGGCATCAAACACATGGAAACCATCTGTTTTATGTATTTGATACCATTCCACCTATTCCACTCACAGCCGTTACCATGAGCCTGTCCTCCCCAATTAAGGTGCCACCAACCTCCTGTGGTACACACGTGCAAACGTACACACACACACACACCTTTGAGGAGGTGCATTACTCCATCACGGAGCAAAATCAATGTGACAGAATTTCTGCTCTCACACACTGAGAGCTGTCCCAAAGGGTTGAGTACAGATGCTACCTAACCACACGAGAGAGAGGGAGAAAGAGGGAGAAAGAGGGAGAAAGAGGGAGAAAGAGGGGAGAAAGAGGGAGAAAGAGGGAGAAAGAGGGAGAAAGAGGGAGAAAGGAAAATAGAGATTTGGAGAGAAATACGGACAGAGAGACAGACAGAGAGAGACAGAGAGACAGAAAGAGACAGAGAGAGAGAGACAGAAAGAGACAGACAGACAGAGAGAGAAAGAGGGAGAAAGAGGGAGAAAGGAAAATAGAGAAAGAGGGAGAAAGAGGGAGAAAGAGGGAGAAAGGAAAATAGAGATTTGGAGAGAGAGAGAGAGAGAGGGAGAGAGAGAGAGAGAGAGAGAGAGAGAGAGGAGAGAGAGAGAGAGAGAGAGAGAGAGGAGAGAGAGAGAGAGAAGAGAGAGAGAGAGAGAGAGAGAGAGAGGAGAGAGAGAGAGAGAGAGAGAGAGAGACTGCCTCTGGGAAACAGAGTGATCAGTAGCCGTCTCCTCTCAGTGTTAGACTATGTGATAAATGTTCACACTGGAAGGTAGACGGTGGAATCACAGTATGTTGGACGCTGTATGTCTTTTCTTTCCTTCCCTCCCTCCTTCCCTCCCTCCCTCCCTCCCTCCCTCCCTTCACGATGTGAATCTCTGAGAGCTTTGTCTCCTTTTTTTAATTTTTAATTTTTATTTTAAAACACTGAGCTTCTTTATTTGTGCACACAGAATATCAGTTAGGTCCACAGTGGGAGAGAACCAGACCAACCAAGCCCTCAGCGACAGACAAATATCAAGGGAGACATTAGAATCCCAAAATGGATGGGGCCTTTTTTTTTTTTAATCTCTCTTCAAAATCAAATTGTATTCGTCAAGTTTTCAGCAGGTGTATAAGGAAGGAGAAGGGGAGCGGACGGTAGCAAATGGACAAATGAGGAACAGCTGCTGAGGAAAGAAAAGAGTAAAGCTAACTACTCTCTCACAGTGTATCACTTACACACACACACACACACACACACACACACACACACACACACACACACACACACACACACACACACACACACACACACACACTAGTCCAGACGGGAGTTAAACAATGTAGGTACAAATCAAAACAAAGAGTTTCAGTGCACCGCATATCAAGTAAAGCACAGGCCACAGATCATTTGCTTGGTACTGGACACAGCAAAGCAGCCTTGTGTTTGGCTATAGACTTATATGCCTTTTTCAATATGACAAGAATATACAAAGTGCTTCAATTATCTTGAGTGAAAAATCTAAACAAAAATCCAAATTTATGGGCAGTCCATAATGCATATTACATAATGCATATTCAATAGTGTGGTATTCATTATGAAGTACCTTGCTACACTGGCTGGTCTGCCTAGGGGTTGAGCTGCCCAGGACTGGGCTAGGGTAGGGCTGAGGCTGGGCTGAGGCTGGGCTAGGGTGGGCTGAGGCTGGGGCTAGGGTGGGGCTGAGACTGGGCTGAGGCTGGGCTGAGGCTGGGGCTAGGGTGGGGCTGAGGCTGGGCTAGGGTGAGTCTGAGTCTGGGCTGAGCCTGGGCTAGGGTGGGGCTGAGGCTGGGCTGAGGCTGGGCTGAGGCTGGGCTAGGGTGAGGCTGAGTAAGGGCTGAGCCTGGGCTAGGGTGGGGCTGAGGCTGGGCTGAGTCTGGGCTGAGGCTGGGCTAGGGTGAGGCTAGGGTGGGGCTGAGACTGGGCTGAGGCTGGGTAGAGTCTGGGCTAGGGTGAGGCTGAGGCTGGGCTGAGGCTGGGCTAGGGTGAGGCTAGGGTGGGGCTGAGGCTGGGCTGAGGCTGGGCTGAGGCTGGGGTAGGCTGAGGCTGAGTCTGGGCTAGGGTGAGGCTGACTCTGGGCTAGGGTGGGGCTGAGGCTGGGCTAGGGTGGGGCTGAGGCTGGGCTGAGGCTGCACTGAGCATGGGCTAGGGTGGGGCTGAGGCTGGGCTAGGGTGGGGCTGAGGCTGGGCTAGAGTGGGGCTGAGACTGGGCTGAGGCTGCACTGAGGCTGGGCTAGGGTGGGGCTGAGGCTGGGCTAGGGTGGGGCTGAGGCTGGGCTAGGGTGGGGCTGAGGCTGGGCTAGGGTGAGGCTGGGCTAGGGTGGGGCTGAGGCTGGGCTGAGGCTGCACTGAGGCTGGGCTAGTGTGGGGCTGAGGCTGGGCTAGGGTGGGGCTGAGGCTGAGGCTGGGCTAGGGTGGGGCTGAGGCTGGGCTAGGGTGGGGCTGAGGCTGGGCTGAGGCTGCACTGAGACTGGGCTAGGGTGGGGCTGAGGCTGGGCTAGGGTGGGGCTGAGGCTGGGCTAGGGTGGGGCTGAGGCTGGGCTAGGGTGGGGCTGAGGCTGGGCTAGGGTGAGGGTGAGGCTGGGCTAGAGGGAAGGTGAGGCTGAGAATGGGCAGAGAATGGGCAGAGGCAGGGGTTGTCAGGAATCAAGTTAAGACCCAAGTGCAGACTGTGTGACGTAACAATGTTTATTGTAACCCCAGGGGGCAGGCAAAACGACAGGTCAAGGCAGGCAGGGGTCGATAATCCAGAGCAGGAGCAAAGGTACAGGACGGCTCAGGGTCAGGTAGAGGTCAGGCGAGCGGGAACAGGGTCAGGACAGGCAAAGGTCAAAAACCAGGAGGATGAGAAAAAGAAGTACTAGGGAAAAATAGGAGCTGAGACAAAACGCTGGTAGGCTTGAACAAACAAGACAAACAGACAGACAGATAACACAGTTATAAATACCCAGGGGATAATGGGGAAGATGGGCGACACCTGGAGGGGGGTGGAGACAAGCACAAGGACAGGTGAAACAGATCAGTGCGTGACAGGGGTAGAGTGGGGCTAAGGCTGGGGTAGTGTGAGGCTGAGGCTGGGGTAGTGTGAGTCTGGGCTGAGACTGGGCTGAGTCTGGGCTGAGTCTAGGGTAGGGTGAGGCTGGGCTGAGTCTAGGGTAGGGTGAGGCTGGGCTGAGTCTGGGCTGAGTCTAGGGTAGGGAGAGGCTAGGCTGAGTCTAGGGTAGGGTGAGGCTGGGCTGAGTCTGGGCTGAGTCTAGGGTAGGGTGAGGCTGGGCTGAGTCTGGGCTGAGTCTAGGGTAGGGTGAGGCTGGGCTGAGTCTGGGCTGAGTCTAGGGTAGGCTGAGGCTGGACTGAGGCTGAGGCTGGGGTAGTGTAAGGCTGGCCTGAGTCTAGGGTAGGGTGAGTCTGGACTGAGGCTGGGCTGAGGCTGGGCTGAGTCTAGGGTAGGGTGAGGCTGGGCTGAGACTGGGGTAGTGTGAGGCTGGACTGAGGCTGGGCTGAGGCTGGGGTAGGGTGAGGCTGGGCTGAGGCTGGGGTAGTGTGAGGCTGGGCTGAGTCTAGGGTAGTGTGAGTCTGGACTGAGCCTGGGCTGAGGCTGGGGTAGTGTGAGGCTGGGCTGAAACTGGGCCTGGTGTAGGGTGAGGCTAGTGTCTGTCTACCGTGGTGGGTCAACTCACATAAAGCCCATGGGGAACGACTGGGGACAGACGACAACAACATACCCAAGAGTTTCCTGATTATCGATGGGTAGTTTGTGTGTTTACTTTTTAATTGAGTATTAGAATCACAGTTTGAGAGTTTGATAAATTGGCACTTGGATTGAAACCGCAGCTATGGTCAGGTGACATGAAAATAGAGTTCTTTGGCCACGTACTCCAGCTGTGGGTTCGGCGTCGAAAAACAGATGCATTTGCTGAAAATAACCTAATACCTACTGTACAATATGGTGGTGGATATTTTGATGTTATTATGTCATTAACTTTTTCAAGTACCAGGACATTTTAGCCAAAAAACCTGGTTACCTTTGGCGGGATGCTGACCTTAGGCCGCAAGTGAATCCTCCAGCAAGGCAATAACCTCAAGCACTAATGAAAATTGACTACAAAGTCAACATTTTGCAATGGCCATCTCAGACTTTTACCCCCATTTGAAAACCTGTGGTTTGAATTATAGAGGGCAGAGCAGACCAAGGATATCAAGGATGTGGAAAGATTATGTATTGAAGAATGGCTTAAAATCTCTCCCAACGTGTTCTCTACTCTCATAAAACATTTTAGAAAAAGGCTGTGACGTTTTCCTCGCAAGGGTTGCCAATAATTTAGATGTTTTTTTAAATTACTTATAAAATAATATGATTTTCATTTTTTTTGCATACAATATAGTATAGGATATAGCATACAATATAGCATACAACATAGCATACAATATACCATACAATATATAGCATACGATATAGCTCAGCATTGGTAATATTTGTTTTATTCTTTTTTTTGCTCATCTTTATCAAGGGTGTCGATAATTATGGACCTGACTGTACATTTACTGCAAACTAAGACGGTCAGCAGTTGTAGGGTAAATTTCTGTGGTGACTTTATTTAGAGTTCTGTTCAGCCTTCACTGTGATGACAGACAGACAGACAGACAGACAGACAGACAGACAGACAGACAGACAGACAGACAGACAGACAGACAGACAGACAGACAGACAGACAGACAGACAGACAGTTCTGTTCAGCCTTCACTGCGATGACAGACAGACAGTTCTATTCAGCCTTCACTGCGATGACAGACAGACAGTTCTGTTCAGCCTTCACTGCGATGACAGACAGACAGTTCTGTTCAGACTTCACTGTGATGACAGAAAGACAGACAGACAGACAGACAGTTCTGTTCAACCTTCACTGTGATGACAGACAGACAGACAGACAGACAGACAGACAGACAGACAGACAGACAGACAGACAGACAGTTCTGTTCAACCTTCACTGTGATAACAGCCTTCAGAAAGTATTCATAACCCCAGACATCAACATCTAGTTGTTACAACCTGGATCCATTTTCCCCCACCGATCTACGCTCAATACTCCATAACGACAATGTGTTTCTAGACATTTTTGCAAATTATTAGAAAATGAAATGTAGAAACATCTAATTTACAGAAGTATTACCCCCCCTGAGTCAATACGTTTGCCCCTGAGTGACCTTTGCCAGCTCTTACAGCTGTGAGTCTTTCTGGGTAAGACTCTAAGAGCTTTGCACATGTGAATTGTACAATATTTGCTCATTGTTCTTTTAAAAATTCTTCAAGCGCTGTCCAGTTCTTTGTTGATCATTACTAGACAGCCATTTTCAAGTCTTGCCATAGATTTTCAAGCGACATCTGGAACAATCAATGTCGTCTTGGTAAGCAAGTCCAGTCTATATGTGTGGCCATTGTCAGATTGAACGGACACTCTGACAACACTCTGAATTTACGAACACAACCGAAGTCTAGCTAGTAATTTGTTACGCTAACATGCTAGCGAGAGGTTGCCTAGCAACAGCATCAACTTCCAGGTAAACAGGCGAAGCGCCTAGTACGCTCAACTGAAATGATACCGTTCGTTTACAGTATACTAAAATGAACTAATAGTATATAGTATGTAGTATATACTCATTAAGTATGTAGTATTCAATGTGTTAATATGGGTACTCATTAAGTATGTAGTATACAGTGAGTTAGTATGGGTATTCATTAAGTATGTAGTATACAGTGTGTTAGAATGGGTACTCATTAAGTATGTAGTATACAGTGTGTTAGAATGGGTACTCATAAAGTATGTGGTATACAGTGTGTTAGTATGGGTATTCATTAAGTATGTAGTATACAGTGTGTTAGTATGGTAAGTATGTAGTATACAGTATGTTAGTATGGGTACTCATTAAGTATGTAGTATACAGTGTGTTAGTATGGGTATTCATTAAGTATGTAGTATACAGTGTGTTAGTATGGGTACTCATTAAGTATGTGGTATACAGTATGTTAGTATGGGTATTCATTAAGTATGTAGTATACAGTATGTTAGAATGGGTACTCATTAAGTATTAAGTATGTGGTATACAGTGTGTTATAATGGATACTCATTATGTATGTGGTATACAGTGTGTTAGAATGGGCACTCATTAAGTATGTAGTATACAGTGTGTTAGAATGGATACTCATTATGTATGTAGTATACAGTGTGTTAGAATGGGTACTCATTAAGTATGTAGTATACAGTATGTTAGAATGGGTACTCATTATGTATGTGGTATACAGTGTGTTAGAATGGGTATTCATTAAGTATGTGGTATACAGTGTGTTAGAATGGGTATTCATTAAGTATGTGGTATACAGTGTGTTAGAATGGATACTCATTATGTATGTGGTATACAGTGTGTTAGAATGGGCACTCCTAAGTATGTAGTATACAGTGTGTTAGAATGGATACTCATTATGTATGTGGTATACAGTGTGTTAGAATGGGTACTCATTAAGTATGTAGTATACAGCGTGTTAGTATGGGTACTCATTATGTATGTGGTATACAGTGTGTTAGTATGGGTACTCATTATGTATGTGGTATACAGTGTGTTAGTATGGTAAGTATGTAGTATACAGTATGTTAGTATGGGTACTCATTAAGTATGTAGTATACAGCGTGTTAGTATGGGTATTCATTAAGTATGTAGTATACAGCGTGTTAGTATGGATACTCATTAAGTATGTAGTATACAGTGTGTTAGAATGGATACTCATTATGTATGTGGTATACAGTGTGTTAGAATGGGCACTCCTAAGTATGTAGTATACAGTGTGTTAGAATGGGTACTCATTAAGTATGTAGTATACAGCGTGTTAGTATGGGTACTCATTATGTATGTGGTATACAGTGTGTTAGTATGGGTACTCATTATGTATGTGGTATACAGTGTGTTAGTATGGTAAGTATGTAGTATACAGTATGTTAGTATGGGTACTCATTAAGTATGTAGTATACAGCATGTTAGTATGGGTATTCATTAAGTATGTAGTATACAGCGTGTTAGTATGGATACTCATTAAGTATGTAGTATACAGCGTGTTAGTATGGGTACTCATTATGTATGTGGTATACAGCGTGTTAGTATGGGTACTCATTAAGTATGTAGTATACAGTGTGTTAGAATGGGCACTCCTAAGTATGTAGTATACAGTGTGTTAGAATGGATACTCATTATGTATGTGGTATACAGTGTGTTAGAATGGGTACTCATTATGTATGTGGTATACAGTGTGTTAGAATGGGCACTCATTAAGTATGTAGTATACAGTGTGTTAGAATGGATACTCATTATGTATGTGGTATACAGTGTGTTAGTATCGGTATTCATTAAGTATGTGGTATACAGTGTGTTAGTATGGGTATTCATTATGTATGTGGTATACAGTGTGTTAGAATGGATACTCATTATGTATGTGGTATACAGTGTGTTAGAATGGGCACTCATTAAGTATGTAGTATACAGCGTGTTAGAATGGATACTCATTATGTATGTGGTATACAGTGTGTTAGAATGGTAAGTATGTAGTATACAGTATGTTAGTATGGGTACTCATTAAGTATGTAGTATACAGCGTGTTAGTATGGGTATTCATTAAGTATGTAGTATACAGCGTGTTAGTATGGGTACTCATTAAGTATGTAGTATACAGCGTGTTAGTATGGGTACTCATTATGTATGTGGTATACAGTGTGTTAGTATGGTAAGTATGTAGTATACAGTATGTTAGTATGGGTACTCATTAAGTATGTAGTATACAGCATGTTAGTATGGGTATTCATTAAGTATGTAGTATACAGCGTGTTAGTATGGATACTCATTAAGTATGTAGTATACAGTGTGTTAGTATGGGTACTCATTAAGTATGTGGTATACAGTGTGTTAGTATGGGCACTCATTAAGTATGTAGTATACAGTGTGTTAGAATGGATACTCATTATGTATGTGGTATACAGTGTGTTAGTATGGGTATTCATTAAGTATGTGGTATACAGTGTGTTAGTATGGGTATTCATTATGTATGTGGTATACAGTGTGTTAGTATGGGTATTCATTATGTATGTGGTATACAGTGTGTTAGTATGGGTATTCATTATGTATGTGGTATACAGTGTGTTAGTATGGGTATTCATTATGTATGTGGTATACAGTGTGTTAGTATGGGTATTCATTATGTATGTGGTATACAGTGTGTTAGTATGGGTATTCATTATGTATGTGGTATACAGTGTGTTAGTATGGGTACTCATTATGTATGTGGTATACAGTGTGTTAGTATGGGTATTCATTATGTATGTGGTATACAGTGTGTTAGTATGGGTATTCATTATGTATGTGGTATACAGTGTGTTAGTATGGGTATTCATTATGTATGTGGTATACAGTGTGTTAGTATGGATACTCATTATGTATGTGGTATACAGTGTGTTAGTATGGGTATTCATTATGTATGTGGTATACAGTGTGTTAGTATGGGTATTCATTATGTATGTGGTATACAGTGTGTTAGTATGGATACTCATTATGTATGTGGTATACAGTGTGTTAGTATGGGTATTCATTAAGTATGTGGTATACAGTGTGTTAGTATGGTAAGTATGTGGTATACAGTGTGTTAGTATGGGTACTCATTATGTATGTGGTATACAGTGTGTTAGTATGGATACTCATTATGTATGTGGTATACAGTGTGTTAGTATGGATACTCATTATGTATGTGGTATACAGTGTGTTAGTATGGGTACTCATTAAGTATGTGGTATACAGTGTGTTAGTATGATAAGTATGTGGTATACAGTGTGTTAGTATGGGTACTCATTATGTATGTGGTATACAGTGTGTTAGTATGGGTACTCATTATGTATGTGGTATACAGTGTGTTAGTATGGGTATTCATTATGTATGTAGTATACAGTGTGTTAGTATGGACATTGGAACACAGCTCTAGTCTAACAGTTTGGTTTGATTGTGTTTGTTTGATGAAGAGGATGAAGGATTTTTATGTCATCTTTTCTCTTTGATTTCAGCTCCAGTCTTCTGGGAGGCGGTGGAGGTGAGTCTTCACCGTTGCTATTTTGGGGGGAATATTCATGGCGCTGCCCACGCTTTTCCCACACACACACGCACGCACGCACGCACACACACACACACACACACACACACCTCCCCACATCACCACATCTCCCCACACATCTCCAGAGGAATTGGGTATGGGGAGGGGCGGGGTGAAGGGAGGGAAGGGGAAAGAGGGGAGCATAGTGGAGCCGGGAGGCCGACCCAAACCCAGGGGTTCCTCTCTTGGAAATGTGTCACTTACCCTGACAAAATAATCTATTGAAATATTCATTCCTTGGCTGTGGGTTTCTGACACATAAAAGGGGCAATTTATGGTATCTAGGATATGAACGAAGATGAAAACAAGGTCATTTCTTTAGCTTCATGCCTAATCTGTTATCTGACTGTTTATACATCTGTGACTGGGTGTCTGCAGACATCTTTCTCTCTCTAGCCCTCTCTCTCTCTCTCTCTCTTTCTCTCCCCCACTCCCTCTCCCCCTCTCCCCCCTCTCTCTCTCTTTTGCTCTCTAGCCCCCTCTTTCTCTCACGCTCCCTCTCTCCCCCCCTCTCTCTCTCTCTTTCTCTCTCCCTCTCTCCCCCCTCTCTCTCGCTCTCTCTCTCTCGCGCCCTCTCTCTCTCTCTCTTTCTCTCCCCCTCTCCCCTCTCTCTCTCACCCTCTTTCTCTCTCGCTCTCTTTCTCTCCCCCCTCTGTCTCCCTCTCTAGCCCGCTCTTTCTCTTTCTCTTTGTCTCTATCTCATTCTCACACACACACACACACACACACACACACACACACACACACACACACACACACACACACACACACACACACACACACACACACACACACATCCTGGTTATTTATATATTCCATCTAAGGAGACAATTAGTTCATGCTATATAAAGCTGCTGAGCTGAGACCCCTATCCACATCTAATCAAGCTCTATCCCAAGTGGCTCTCGTCTTTATTTCATTCATGGTTAGACCGCGGCCCTCGGCAGCCATCGTTGCGTTGCCTCAGTGTGCACATCTAGATCTTTATCCGTTGACAGAGGCCTTTAGCAACACACTGATCAAGGGCATTGTGTGTGTGCGTGTGCGTGTGTGTGTGTGATTGTGAAACATGAGTCTCCGTGATCAAGGTGGACTAACTCAATGACGTCGAACGCAATACTAAACATTGGCTTCTTGATTGATATCTGTTCGTTCTTCAGTCGGCCACCTCTCATAACAAGTGAATGAGGGATACAAAATGTATTGAAAGCAGGTGCTTCCACACAGGTGTGGATGCCGAGTTAATGAAGCAATTAACATTCGTTCATGCTTACGGTCATGTATATTTGGCCACTGTTTTTGGATATCATGGCTATACACCCATACAACGACAATGCCCCCATCCACAGGGCACGAGTGGTCACTGAATGGTTTGATGAGCATGACAACGATGTAAACCATATACCATGGCCGTCTCAGTCACCAGATCTCAACCCAATTGAACACTTATGGGAGATTCGGGAGACGCCGTTTTCCACCACCATCAAGAAAACATCAAATTGTGGAATTTCTCAGTCACATCCCATTAGAGTTCCATCCCATTAGAGTTCCATCCCATTAGAGTTCCATCCCATTAGAGTTCCATCCCAATAGAGTTCCATCCCATTAGAGTTCCATCCCATTAGAGTTCCATCCCATTAGAGTTCCATCCCATTAGAGTTCCATCCCATTAGAGTTCCATCCCATTAGAGTTCCATCCCATTAGAGTTCCACACACTTGTAGAATCTATACCAAGGTGCATTGCAGCTGTTCTGGCTGGTGGTGACCCAACGCCCTATTAAAAGACACTTTATGTTGGCGCTTCTTTTATTGTGGCAGATATTTGTATGTTACTATTCAAATCAAATCAAAATTGTATTTGTCACATGCGCCCGAAAACCACAGGTGTTGACCTTACTGCGAAATGCTTACTTACAAGCCAAGCCCTTAACCAGCAATGCTTTAAGAAGTTAAGAAAATAAATTGTTAAGTCAAAAAATAAATAAGTAAAAAATAGAAAATAAAAGTAACAAATAATTGAACAGCAGCAGTAAAATAACTACCATATGTGTCACAGGTGTCGTAGAGAATAGACCAAGGCTCATCTTCTTTTAATTTAGTAAAGAGAACACTTAAACAAAATAAACAATACGACAATCGCCAGTTCCGTAAGGTAACATAGACTATACGAAAAACAACCACCCACAAACCCAAAGGAAAAAACAGGCTGCCTAACTATGGCTTCCAATCAGAGACAATGAAAGACACCTGCCTCTGATTGGAAACTATACTCGGTCACACATAGAAAATGAACATAGAAAAAGAAAACTAGAACATATCCCCTGGAAACAAACAAACCCCAGAACACACAGAAGCAACACCCCCTGCCACGCCCTGACCATACTACAATGACAAATGACCCCTTTACTGATCAGGACGTGACAGTATCCCCCCCCAAAGGTGCAGACCCCGACTGCACCTCCAAAACAAAAAACCCCACAAAACCAACCCCAAACCTAAAGGTAGGGAAAGGAGGGTGGCCACCGTCAACGACGGTTCCTGTGCTACACCCCCCCTTCGCCCCCCTTCGCCAATTCTCCCACTACGGAGGTGGCTCTGGCTCTGGGCGTAGCTCTTGTTCAGAAGACTCTGGGCTGAGAGGCGTCGCTGGAGGCCCCGAGCTGAGAGGCATTGCTGGAGGCCCCGGCCTGAGAGGCGTCGCTGGAGGCCCCGGCCTGAGAGGCGTCGCTGGAGGCCCCGGCCTGAGGGGCGTCGCTGGAGGCCCCGGCCTGAGGGGCATCGCTGGAGGCCCCGGGCTGAAGGACGTCGCTGGAGGCCCCGGGCTGAGGGAAGTCGCTGGAGGCCCCGGGCTGAGGGGCGTCGCTGGAGACTCCGGTCTGAGGAGCGTCGCTGGAGGCCCCGGGCTGAGGGGCGTTGCTGGAGACTCCGGGCTGAGGAGCGTCGCTGGAGGCTGCTGACTGGGGAGCGTCGCTGGAGGCTCCTGACTGGGGAGCGTCGCTGGAGGTTGAGGAGCGTCTCTGGAGGCCTCCTGCGTGGAGCTGGGACCGGTCTCCCCGGACTGGGAAGACTTATAGGAGACTGGGTGCGCAGAGCAGGCACGAGGCACACTGGGCCATGTAGGCGCACCGGAGGTATGGAGCTCAGGGCTGGCACGCTCCGTCCTGGCTGGATGGTCCCTGTAGCCCGGCATGGGCGGAGCGCTGGCACAGGGCGAACTGGGCTGTGCTGGGGAATGAGGGCTGCCGTGCGTAGAGCAGGCACAGGATAAACTGGGCAGAGGAGACGCACTGGAGGCCAGATGCGTTGAGCCGGCACACTTCTTCCTGGCTGCCCGCCAACTCTCGCATGAAAACGCTGCGGAGCCCGTACCGACCGCACCGGACTGTAGTGCGGTAGTGCGAATCACACCGTAATGCATTTCTCGCCCCTCTGCACGCCCGCTCCGCAATGCCCTTTCCGCCAGCACCTTTTCCCGGAATCTGGCGTCGAACTCAACGCTTGACTCCTTCACTGGCTCCGGTTTGCTCCACGGCTCTCTCCTATACGCCCAGGAAGTTAGGTCAGGGCTCCCCCCTGACCTAGCCAAACTACCAGTATGCCCCCCAAAAAAATATTTTGGGGCTGCCTCTCAGCCTCCTCTTGCCATTCCAGCCGTTCCTCCCAGTATCACCGTCCTGCCTTCGCTGCCTCTATCTCCTCTGGCGGGCGGCGATACTCTCCCAGACTTGTCCACGGTCCTGCCCCATCTAGGATCTCTTCCCAGGTCCATGACTCCTCCAAGCCATAGTGCTCGGTCCCGCTCTTCCTCCCACGCTGCTTGGTCTTCTTATGGTGGGTGGTTCTGTCACAGGCGTCGTAGTGAACAGACCAAGGCGCAGCGTGTAGAGGGCTCATTCTTACTTTATTAAATGATAACACTTCAACAAAAACAACCAAACGACAGCCAACAGTTCTGTAAGGTACTCAGACTATACGGATAACAACCACCCACAAAACCCAAAGGATAACAGGCTGCCTAAGTATGGCTTCCAATCAGAGACAACGAAAAACACCTGCCTCTGATTGGAAACCCCATACTCGGCCAAACCTGGAAAACGAAGCATAGAAAATGAAAACTAAAACAAATTCCCCTTGAACCAAAAAAAAACAAAATACACAAAACAACCCCCCTGCCACGCCCTGACCATTCTACTATGGCAAATGACCTTTTTCACTGGTCAGGACGTAAAAGGGGTCATTTGTTATTGTAGTTTGGTCAGGGCGTGGCAGGGGGTGTTTTTCTGTGTGTTTTGGGGTTTTGGGGTTATATTCTATGTCCTTTTTTCTATGTTTTGTATTTCTTTGTTTTGGCCTGGTATGGCTCTCAATCAGGGACAGCTGTACATCGTTGTCGCTGATTGGGAGCCATACTTAGGTGGACTGTTTTCCTTTGGGTTTTGTGGGTGGTTAATTTCTGTTTACCTGTTGTTACCTGACAGAACTGTTTTGGCTGTCGTTCATTTCTTGTTTTGTTTAAAGTGTTCCATTAAAATATTATGATGAGTGCTAACCACGCTGCGCCTTCAGACGGCCGTTACAATAACACTGTAACGTAACAAAATGTGGAAAAAGTCAAGGGTTCTGAATACTTTCAGAAAGCACTGTACATTTTATGGACATAGTATATTTTACATTAGTTATCTTTTTATTTATTTTTTATTTTTAGTTCCACCCTTCAGCTACCCTCAACCCCCCCTCCTATATTTCTGAACACCATCCAGTTTTGATATCAATTTACCATACATTTTTAACTGTGCTGTGATGTTTCACAAAAGTTCTGAACCTTTCTTTTCTCATAGTTTCTTAATTTTTGCTAAGAGTTGTATTATATTATTGATTGATTGACTATGAATTTTTAAATCACCCAGCAGTGCCATTTGCAGAGTTAGCTCCAGGTAAATGTTTCAATTCTTCAGCCATTCCTGAACCTGCAAACAAAAACAAGCTACATATGGACAGTACCAAAACTAATGATCTAATGATTCTGTCTCTTCGCAGTAAAATCTGCAGAGCTGGGATGGTTGTATGCTCCCTGTATATATAACTTTCTATTGGTTGCAAGAATTTTGTATAATCATTTAAATTGAAAAAGTTTTTAATCCGGCGTCTTTTTTTGTATCAGTTCATAAAACATGTGCCATGGAATCGGTACATTGAAAATGTCTTCCCCCAAAACTCGGCAAATAACTGCACCTCAGATTGCAGCCCAAATGAATGCTTCACAGAGTTCAAGTGACAGACACATCTCAGCATCAACTGTTCAGAGGAGACTGCGTGAATCAGGCCTTCATGGTCAAATTGCTGCAAAGAAACCACTGCTAACAGACGGCAATAAGAGACTTGTTTGGGCCACAAAACACGAGCAATTGACATTAGACCGGTGGAAATCTGTTCTTTGATCTGATGAGTTCAAATTTGAGATTTTTGGTTCCAACCGCTGTGTCTTTGTGAGACGCAGAGTAGGTGAACGGATGATCTCCACATGTGTTGTTCCCACCGTGAAGCATGGAGGAGAAAGTGTGAAGGTGTGGGGTGCTTTGCTAGTGACACTGTTGGGGATTTATTTAGAATTGAAGGCACACTTAACCAGCATGGCTACCACAGCATTCTTCAGTGATACACCATCCCATCTGGTTTGTGCTTAGTGGACTATCATTTGTTTTTCAACAGGACAACGACCCAAAACACCTCCAGGCTGTGTAAGGGATATTTGAACAAGAAGGACAGTGATGGAGTGCTGCCCTCAGATAACCTGGCCACCACAATCACCCGACCTCAACCCAAGTGAGATGGTTTGGGATGAGTTAGACCGAGTGATGGAAAATCAGCCAACAAGTCCTCAGCATACAGTTGAAGTCGGAAGTTTACATACTTCTTATACTACTTAGGTTGGAGTCATTAAAACTTGTTTTTCAACCACTCCACACATTTCTTGTTAACAAACTATAGTTTTGGCAAGTGGGTTAGGATATTTACTTTGCATGTCATTTTTCCAAATATTGTTTACAGGCAGATTATTTCACTTATATTTCACAGTTCCAGTGGGTCTGAAGTTTACATACACTACATTGACTGTGCCTTTAAACAACTTGGAAAATTCCAGGAAATTATGTAATGTCTTTAGAAGCTTCTGATAGGCTAATTGACATAATTTTAGTCAATTGGAGGTGTATCTGTGGATGTATTTCAAGTCCTACCTTCAAACTCAGTTCCTCTTTGCTTGACATCATGGGAAAATCTAAAGACATCGACCAAGACTTCAGAAAAAAAATGTAGACCTCCACAAGTCTGGTTGATCCTTGGGAACAATTTCCAAACACCACGTTCATCTGTACAAACAATATTACGCAAGTATTTATACCATGGGACAACGGGACAACAGCCATCATACCACTCAGGAAGGAGACGCGTCTGTCTGCTAGAGATGGAAGTACTTTGGTGCGAAAAGTGCAAATCAATCCCAGAACAACAGCAAAGGACCTTGTGAAGATGCTGGAGGAAACAGGTACAAAAGTATCTATATCTACAGTAAAACGAGTCCTATATCGACATAACCTGAAAGGACGCTCAGCAAGGAAGAAGCCACTGCTCCAAAACCACCATAAAAAAGCCAGACTACGGTTTGCAACTGCACATTGGGACAAAGATCGTACTTTTTGGAGAAATGTCCACTGGTCTGATGAATCAAAAATAGAACTGCTTGGCCATAAAGACCATCATTATGTTTGGAGGAAAAAAGGGGGAGGCTCGCAAGCCAAGGAACACTATCCCAACCGTGAAGCACGGGGGTGGCAGCATCATGTTGTGGGGGTACTTTGCTGCAGGAGGGACTGGTGCACTTCACAAAATAGTTGACATCATGAAGAGGAAAATTAGGTGGATATATTGAAGCAACATCTCAAGACATCAGTCAGGAAGTTAAAGCTTGGTCGCAAATGGGTCTTCCAAATGGACAATGACCCCAAGCATACTTCCAAAGTTGTTGCAAAATGGCTTAAGGACAACAAAGTCAAGGTATTGGAGTGGCAGTCACAAAGCCCTGACCTCAATCCTGTAGAAAATTTGAGGGCAGAACTGAAAAAGCGTGTGCGAGAAAGGAGGCCTACAAACCTGACTCAGTTACACCAGCTCTGTCAGGAGGAATGGGCCAAATTCACCCAACTTATTGTGGGAAGCTTGTGGAAGCCTCCCAAAACGTTTGACCAAGTTAAACAATTTAAAGGCAATCCTACCAAATACTAATTGAGTGTATGTAAACTTCTGACCCACTGGGAATGTGATGAAGAAAAAAAGAAGCTGAAATAAATAAATCTCTCTACTATTATTTCTACATTTTACATTCTTAAAATAAGGCGGTGATCCTAACTGACCTAAAACAGGGAATATTTACCAGGATTAAATTGTGGAATTGTGAAAAACTGAGTTTAAACGTATTTGGCTAAGGTGTATGTAAACTTTCGACTTCAACTGTATGTGGAAACTCCTTAAAGACTGTTGGAAAAGCATTCCAGGTGAAGCTGGTTAAGAGAATGCCAAGAGTGTGCAAAGCTGTCATCAAGACAAAGGGTGGCTACTTTGAAGAATTTGTTTAACACTTTTCTAGTTACTACATGATTCCATATGTGTTATTTCATAGTTTTGATGTCTTCACTATTATTCTACAATGTAGAAAATAGTACAAATAAAGAATAACCCTTGAATGAATAGGTGTGTCCAAGCTTTTTACTGGTTCTGTACCTCAACTGCTATGCGTTTGGTATACTTCCACTGGTATGCCTTCCAGCCCTGGAGTTGTCCCAGCCTTAAAGGCTTTAATTGCATCAAGAAGTTCCTCCTCTGTAATTTGGCCTTCACATGTGTCTTTCTGTATAGCTGTTAAATACACATTATTAGTAGAAAAAAATATCCTTACAATTTACTTTGGTTAGTGGCGATATAGGAAACTCAAACAAAACCTATACTTAAAGTACTGTGCTTCCTCTTTCAAAATATTGTTTGTTGAATCATGGGTGACTCTGTCATTTGTAACAAGTTGCAGTATATCATTTTTGGTATCATTTCTATGTTGAAGATAAAAAAGTAATTTGGTGCATTTCCCCCCCCATATTCTATACAGTTCAGTTTATGTCTAATACTGTATAACACTTGATCTTTCTTGAGTAAGTTCCTCCAGTGTCACGCCCTGATCTGTTTCACCTGTTCTTGTGGTTGTCTCCACCCCCTTCCAGGTGTCACCCATCTTCCTCATTATCCCCTGTGTATTTATACCTGTGTTTTCTGTTTGTCTGTTGCCAGTTCGTCTTGTTTGTCAAGCTAACCAGCGTTTGTCCTGTCAACTCCTGTCTTTTCCCAGACTCTTTTTTTTGTCTCGTTCTCCTGGTCTTTGACCCTTGCCTGTCCTGACCCTGTTCTCTCCCCCCTGACCACACTGCCTGACCCTGACTGCCGTCCTGTACCTTTGCTTCTACTCTGGTTTATCGAGCCCTGCCTGCTTTTGACCTGTCGTTTGCCTGCCCCCGTTGTTACAATAAACATTTTTACTTCATACAGTCTCCACTTGGGTCTTACCTTGATAACTGATATCCATTTCATTTTGTTTTTCCTCTAACGTATTATGAGCCTCTATGGTACAGTTTTTATTGCTATCTATCTGTTCTGTTAGTCCCTCTATTTCCTTTGTTGATATCAACTCTTTTTGACCTACATTTCTTTTGTTTTAAAGATGACTATTGAATTGCATGGCCTCTGAAGGCACATATTGCCACGTCCTGGCCAATATAAGTTGTTATTTTCTATGGTAGAGTGGTCAGGGCGTGAAAGGGGGTGTTTTTTGTGTGTGTTCTATGTTATCTATTTCTATGCTTGAGTTATAGTTATCTATTTCTATGGTGAGGTTTATTGGGTTGACCTTCAATTGGAGGCAGCTATTCCTCGTTGCCTCTAACTGTAGGTCATATTTAGTAGGGGTGTTTTTTTTCCTGTGGTTCGTGGGTAGTTGTTTTCTGTTTTGTTCCTTTTATCTGACAGAACTGTTGACGGTCGTTTTTGTTGTTTTTGGAATTAGTGTTTCATTAAAGTATAATATGAGCACTTCACAAGCCGTGCCTTGGTCCCCTTTGTACAACCCGTGTTACACATATGATAGTGTCCCATACAATAAGGGGATCTCCTGTACCTATGTTATGTCTGAAAAAGTCAGTTATAAATTATTCTGTCCTAGTTAAAAACAAGTTGTCATCCAATTAAATTTCCAACACCCTCACCCATGTGGAAATTCTTTACGAGTAATGTATATGTATTTTTATTTGATGGTCCAACCGCATTCTGTCCCCTAGCAACAGTTTTTAAATTTTTGGTGACACAAGAATGAATCACAAAAGACAGTAGTCAAGACGACTAGCTTGATTGAGCCTCCTCCGTGTATATCTCACTAGGTCAGGATATTAATCCTCCTCCATGTATATCTCACTAGGTCAGGATATTAAACCTCCTCCATGTATATCTCACTAGGTCAGGATATTAAACCTCCTCCATGTATATCTCACTAGGTCAGGATATTAAACCTCCTCCATGTATATCTCATTAGGTCAGGATATTAAACCTCCTCCATGTATATCTCACTAGGTCAGGATATTAAACCTCCTCCATGTATATCTCATTAGGTCAGGATATTAAACCTCCTCCATGTATATCTCACTAGGTCAGGGTATTAAACCTCCTCCATGTATATCTCACTAGGTCAGGATATTTAACCTCCTCCATGTATATCTCACTAGGTCAGGATATTAAACCTCCTCCATGTATATCTCACTAGGTCAGGATATTAATCCTCCTCCATGTATATCTCACTAGGTCAGGATATTAAACCTCCTCCATGTATATCTCACTAGGTCAGGATATTAAACCTCCTCCATGTATATCTCACTAGGTCAGGATATTAAACCTCCTCCATGTATATCTCACAAGGTCAGGATATTAAACCTCCATGTATATCTCGCTAGGTCAGGATATTAAACCTCCTCCATTTATATCTCACTAGGTCAGGATATTAAACCTCCTCCATGTATATCTCACTAGGTCAGGATATTAAACCTCCTCCATGTATATCTCACTAGGTCAGGATATTAAACCTCCTCCATGTATATCTCACTAGGTCAGGATATTAAACCTCCTCCATGAATATCTCACTAGGTCAGGATATTAAACCTCCATGTATATCTCGCTAGGTCAGGATATTAAACCTCCTCCATGTATATCTCACTAGGTCAGGATATTAAACCTCCTCCATGTATATCTCACTAGGTCAGGATATTAAACCTCCTCCATGTATATCTCACTAGGTCAGGATATTAAACCTCCTCCATGTATATCTCACTAGGTCATGGTATTAAACCTCCTCCATGTATATCTCACTAGGTCAGGATATTAAACCTCCTCCATGTATATCTCACTAGGTCAGGATATTAAACCTCCTCCATGTATATCTCACTAGGTCAGGAAATTAAACCTCCATGTATATCTCACTAGGTCAGGATATTAAACCTCCTCCATGTATATCTCGCTAGGTCAGGATATTAAACCTCCTCCATGTATATCTCGCTAGGTCAGGATATTAAACCTCCTCCATGTATATCTCACTAGGTCAGGATATTAAACCTCCTCCATGTATATCTCGCTAGGTCAGGATATTAAACCTCCTCCATGTATATCTCGCTAGGTCAGGATATTAAACCTCCTCCATGTATATCTCACTAGGTCAGGATATTAAACCTCCTCCATGTATATCTCACTAGGTCAGGATATTTAACCTCCTCCATGTATATCTCACTAGGTCAGGATATTAAACCTCCTCCATGTATATCTCACTAGGTCAGGATATTAAACCTCCTCCATGTATATCTCACTAGGTCAGGATATTAATCCTCCTCCATGTATATCTCACTAGGTCAGGATATTAAACCTCCTCCATGTATATCTCACTAGGTCAGGATATTAAACCTCCTCCATGTATATCTCACTAGGTCAGGATATTAAACCTCCTCCATGTATATCTCACAAGGTCAGGATATTAAACCTCCATGTATATCTCGCTAGGTCAGGATATTAAACCTCCTCCATTTATATCTCACTAGGTCAGGATATTAAACCTCCTCCATGTATATCTCACTAGGTCAGGATATTAAACCTCCTCCATGTATATCTCACTAGGTCAGGATATTAAACCTCTCCATGTATATCTCACTAGGTCAGGATATTAAACCTCCTCCATGAATATCTCACTAGGTCAGGATATTAAACCTCCATGTATATCTCGCTAGGTCAGGATATTAAACCTCCTCCATGTATATCTCACTAGGTCAGGATATTAAACCTCCTCCATGTATATCTCACTAGGTCAGGATATTAAACCTCCTCCATGTATATCTCACTAGGTCAGGATATTAAACCTCCTCCATGTATATCTCACTAGGTCATGGTATTAAACCTCCTCCATGTATATCTCACTAGGTCAGGATATTAAACCTCCTCCATGTATATCTCACTAGGTCAGGATATTAAACCTCCTCCATGTATATCTCACTAGGTCAGGAAATTAAACCTCCATGTATATCTCACTAGGTCAGGATATTAAACCTCCTCCATGTATATCTCGCTAGGTCAGGATATTAAACCTCCTCCATGTATATCTCGCTAGGTCAGGATATTAAACCTCCTCCATGTATATCTCACTAGGTCAGGATATTAAACCTCCTCCATGTATATCTCGCTAGGTCAGGATATTAAACCTCCTCCATGTATATCTCGCTAGGTCAGGGTATTAAACCTCCTCCATGTATATCTCACTAGGTCAGGGTATTAAACCTCCTCCACGTATATCTCGCTAGGTCAGGATATTAAACCTCCTCCATGTATATCTCACTAGGTCAGGATATTAAACCTCCTCCACGTATATCTCGCTAGGTCAGGATATTAAACCTCCTCCATGTATATCTCACTAGGTCAGGATATTAAACCTCCTCCACGTATATCTCGCTAGGTCAGGGTATTAAACCTCCTCCATGTATATCTCACTAGGTCATGGTATTAAACCTCCTCCATGTATATCTCGCTAGGTCAGGATATTAAACCTCCTCCATGTATATCTCGCTAGGTCAGGATATTAAACCTCCTCCATGTATATCTCGCTAGGTCAGGATTTTAAACCTCCTCCATGTATATCTCGCTAGGTCAGGATATTAAACCTCCTCCATGTATATCTCGCTAGGTCAGGATATTAAACCTCCTCCATGTATATCTCGCTAGGTCAGGATATTAAACCTCCTCCATGTATATCTCGCTAGGTCAGGATATTAAACCTCCTCCATGTATATCTCGCTAGGTCAGGATATTAAACCTCCTCCATGTATATCTCACTAGGTCAGGATATTAAACCTCCTCCATGTATATCTCACTAGGTCAGGATATTAAACCTCCTCCATGTATATCTCACTAGGTCAGGATATTAAACCTCCTCCATGTATATCTCACTAGGTCAGGATATTAAACCTCCTCCATGTATATCTCACTAGGTCAGGATATTAAACCTCCTCCGTGTATATCTCACTAGGTCAGGATATTAAACCTCCTCCATGTATATCTCACTAGGTCAGGATATTAAACCTCCTCCGTGTATATCTCACTAGGTCAGGATATTAAACCTCCTCCGTGTATATCTCGCTAGGTCATGGGAGCAGTATGTCAGTACTTTTTGCACACAACTTCATATACATTTGTCGAATGATATATAATATATTTTTTTTGCCAGGTAAATACTAATCGTCTTGTCTTACTATCTGCTAAGCCATTATAATTTTGACTGGCTATAAACTTCACAATTTACCATAATGAGATACGAGTTTCAATTCTATTTATCATAATATACTGTGTGTTTGTAAACTTTACATTTAAAAAAGTACCATAATGATTGAGTGTCTATATAGTTGTACCATGGTACTTGCACTGCTACCTTCAATTGTTCTCCACTATTCCACCCGCTAAACCCCCCCCCATCCCAAGTTAGGTTGTCGTCCCAGTGACTGGCAGACGACCCCTGTCCACCTTTATCCCAGGGCCTTTGAGACATTGGGACCTATCCTTTTAAAAG
This sequence comes from Salmo trutta, assembly GCF_901001165.1. Taxonomy (NCBI): domain Eukaryota; kingdom Metazoa; phylum Chordata; class Actinopteri; order Salmoniformes; family Salmonidae; genus Salmo; species Salmo trutta. The sequence goes on along the minus strand of NC_042966.1, from coordinate 41,420,567 downwards.
AGCACATAGTGCCACCCACAGAACGGAAGCAGATTAACTGCCAAAAGCATTTCCAACGCCCTCACCTCCATTGTGATGCATACTTTTTAGTTAAAAAAAATATAGAGGTATTTAAAAATCTTGCAAATCTTCATTTATTTCCACAATTAACAAATAATATGCGTAATATTGAAGGCACTTCATACGAAGGATTGTTACCTATAACCAGGACTAGCATTACAAAAATTTCATTTTTTTGGGGCCAAACAATTATTTTGGGAAACATTTGTTGTGATTCATCCTATGCTGTGTCCCTAACATCATTACCCCTTAGCAACAGACGTGGGATACATACACACGCTCTCCCCACTCTTCCCCCACAACCAATCACAAGCTCAGATGTTCAACAGCTGTTCCTTCCCAGGAGCCCAACTCAAGAGAAGACTTGATGTGCGAATCCATATACTGTTGTAGCTGTTTGAGAAGGCATGCAAAATTGGCAAGAATGGGGGAATTTCATTAACCAATGTCAAGTCTTAGGTGATGGCGCTCAGATACGCCCCCGTTCCACTAGAACACACACACGCTGATCCCCCGTTGTGACCATTTTCCCAAGCATCTCTGAGCAGTCAGACCTTTTGGTTATTTTGTGTCGCCAGTGCAAGAATAATTTGCCTCCTCTTTTGTTGTCAGAGTGTGACCCCCTTCCCATGGGTTACTGCAGCTATTGTTGCCAGCACTGCCACAACCTGGGTGGGGGACTCCACCGGAATTCCCACCGGCTAGGTACAAGGTCGTCAAGATTCTCATTAGCAGCTTTGAGAAATTCCTTGTATATTATGCTCTCCCATCAGGGGGCTTTGGCTTTGTAGGACCAACCCTGCCAGGCAGGCATTGTAGGACCAACCCTGCCAGGCAGGCTCAGACTCTTGAGGTGGTGGTGGATCTCTAGTGGGTCTCTGACCACATTTATCTTTCTGTCTTGTCTGCGTATAGGCTACTTGCAGTAGGCCTATAGAACAGATAAGGACTTCTCCTCAGTGTATGGATCGCTCAGGTGGTGGACCTCACCTGCTGGACCTCACCTAGTGGACATCATCTAGTGGATCTCACCTAGTGGACCTCACCTACTGGACCTCACCTAGTGGACCTCACCTAGTTGACCTCACCTAGTGGACATCATCTAGTGGATCTCACCTAGTGGACCTCACCTAGTGGACCTCATCTAGTTGACCTCACCTAGTGGTCTCGTCTAGTGGACCTCACCTACTGGACCTCACCTAGTGGACCTCACCTAGTGGACCTCAACTACTGGACCTCACCTAGTGGACCACAGCTAGTGGACCTCACCTACTGGACCTCACCTAGTGGACCTCACCTACTGGACCTCACCTACTGGACCTCACCTACTGGACCTCACCTACTGGACAACAGCTAGTGGATCTCACCTAGTGGACCTCACCTAGTGGACCTCACCTACTGGACCTCACCTAGTGGACCTCACCTACTCGACCTCACCTAGTGGACCTCACCAACTGGACCTCACCAACTGGACCTCACCTAGTGGACCTCACCTAGTGGACCTCACCTTCTTGACCTCACCTTCTGGACCACACCTAGTGGACCTCACCTAGTGGACCTCACCAACTGGACCTCACCTACTGGACCTCACCTAGTGGACCTCACCTACTGGACCTCACCTAGTGGACCTCTCATAGTTGACCTCACCTAGTGGACCACACCTAGTGGACCTCACCTAGTGGACCTCACCTTCTGGACCACACCTAGTGGACCTCACCTAGTGGACCTCACCAACTGGACCACACCTAGTGGACCTCACCTAGTGGACCTCACCAACTGGACCTCACCTACTGGACCTCACCTAGTGGACCTCACCTACTGGACCTCACCTAGTGGACCTCTCATAGTTGACCTCACCTAGTGGACCACACCTAGTGGACCTCACCTAGTGGACCTCACCTTCTGGACCACACCTAGTGGACCTCACCTAGTGGACCTCACCAACTGGACCTCACCTACTGGACCTCACCTACTGGACCTCACCTACTGGACCTCACCTAGTGGTCCTCACCTACTGGACCTCTCATAGTTGACCTCACCTTCTGGACCACACCTAGTGGACCTCACCTAGTGGACCTCACCTACTGGACCTCACCTAGTGCACTGTTCTGAGACTTGGTGTGTGTGTTGAGAGAGAGAGATCAAAACAGTGTGTGTGTGTGTGTGTATATATGTGTGTTTGTTGAGAGAGAGAGAGAGAGAGAGACACACACATTTTACTTTTATTGCATGGATCACTGTGTTTACTCGTTTGGCTCCACAAAGAATTACTTTTGCTGTCAATAGTTTTATTGTGTTTGTTCTTCATATAGCGTCCAGTGTTTCTGTATTCCCTATGTTCAGACTGTACACTGTATTCATTCCAGTGGGTGTCTACTCCAAGAATATTAGCAATTATTCTGTATATTACAGTGGGTGTGATGTGTGGGCAATAATTATGTTTCTGGTCAATTGAGTGTATAGGTTGAGCTGTTTGTTTGCTGTTTGGGATACTTATGATGTCATTTGTTGTTTTGCTCCTTTGGGATACTTGTTATGTCATTTGTTGTTGTTGACGCTAGAACGTCAGTTTGATTCAGATTACATTCTCAAAGAGTTCAGTGTATAAAGTCAGAACATCTGCTGCCTCAGCCACTGCCTGTCACCAAGGAAGTACCCCAAGGCTCGATCCTAGGCCCCATGATGTTCTCAATTTACATCAAAAATCATAGCTCAGGCAGCAGGAAGCTCTCTCATCCATTTATATGCAGATGATACAGTCTTATACTCAGCTGGCCCCTCCCCGGATTTTGTGTTAAACGCTCTACAACAAAGCTTTCTTATTGTCCAACAAGCTTTCTCTGTCCTTTACCTTGTTCTGAACACCTCCAAAACAAAGGTCATGTGGTTTGGTAAGAAGAATGCCCCTCCTCCCACAGGTGTTATTACTACCTCTGAGGGTTTAGAGCTTGAGGTCGTGTCTTTGGGGTACCATTAAACTGAAGACATGTTTATCAATTAACTCCCTGTAATTATTATCACGCGATTAAACTGATTAATCGTTTAATTGTAATTAACTAGGAGATCGGGGCACCAAGGAAAATATTCAGATTACAATGTTATAATTTTCCTAATATAACTTTCCTATATTATAACATATATTATAGTATAGGCCGATTATCTTCTGGTTTAAATGGTGTATTTTACCTCGCGTCCAGTCTCATTCCAAACGTCGTAAATTGTTCTATCTGCACGAACCCAGTCTTCACTAAAATCATCCATACATCAATTGTCTTAAAATCATTTATTTACTACACTAAGTAATTAACAGAAAACATACAAACAGTAATTATCGTCGCAAAGGATTGGTAGAGTAATGTGCCCTAATGGTCTAAACAGGCCTGGCTGGTGTCTTGTAGAACAATGGGTCATAAAAAGTCAGCTGAGGATGCACACCTACAGAGTTCATTAATATTAACAATTGACAATTGAACACTCACTCATTCGGGAACAACTGCAATCAATATATATTTACGCTCAGTCTGTCGTCGGGATCCTTGTTGAAGAGTCGTTCTGTTGGAGAGTTCTCTCTCTCTCTCTCTCTCTTGGTTAGAATGGATCTTTCAAAGCGACATTCATTAATGTTGTTATAGAATGGATGTTTCGTTGGTCTTCGCGTTCAATGATATAATTTACTTAGCTGCAGACTAATAATTAATATCAAAGACTTGTTCTTATTCTGTCGGTATCAATAGTCTAAAAGTTAACCACGTGGTATAGTTCACTTTCAGTAGAGTACTTGGATGGTCAAACCAATTGGCCAACTCATCAATTGAGTGGAGGCCTGGTCTCAAGAAAGTAGATCAGGGTGGGGGGTTTTATAGGTGACCCTAGAACAGGCTTGTCAAATGACGCCTGGTCCTGTCTGTGTCCCTGGGGGGCGTGCCGATGACTGAGTTAAGCTTGGTACAGAAATCCAATTCTATCACATTAACATCAGTACATAGCATCTCAATGTATTACAAATAGCTTTATCCTTATTAATACATTTTATACAACCATTATGATGCAAGTCTCATCGCTGAGGCTATTATATAAACAGTTTTATGGTAATATGGCTATATTGTCTCTTCTGAGTATCACAAAATTGTACCAAGCGGACCAGTTCGTAGCTGGATTCTTCACCAATCTTCCATACCTTCTCCAGAACACAAATGTCGCTCGGTTCTCCAATTCTATGAGTTGGAAGAATTTCCTTTGTCTCTCTATGAAACATGTGGTAGGAGATTCTCCTCTTAGAGTTTTTACAACCCTTTCACACAGGGCCTGGGTGTTTGGGGAAGGTAGGTTGGGGATGGTACAAAGGGGAGGGGGTCAACTGTCCTCCCTGTACCCAAAGAGGCCAACGTCATGACACACCTCATACAAGTACTTAGGAGTATGGCTAGACGGTACACTGTCCTTCTCTCAGCACATATCAAAGATGCAGGCTAAAGTTAAATCTAGACTTGGTTTTCTCTATCATAATCGCTCCTCTTTCACCGCCAGCTGCCAAACTAACCCTGATTCAGATGACCATCCTACCCGTGATAGATTAAGAAGGCGTAATGTATTGATCGGCAGGTGAGGGTGCTCTCGTTTGGCTACATGTACATTACCTTTCAGCCATCAGATTGGCCAGCAATGCTCCTCATAGGACACATCACTGCACTCGATACTCATCTGAAAATTGGTAATCTCTGTATACCAGTTGCAAGACCCACTGGTGGATGCTTATTTATAAAACCCTCTTAGGCTTCACTCGCCCCATCTGAGATATCTACTGCAGCCCTCATCCTCCACATACAACAACCGTACTGCCGGTCACATTCTGTTAAAGGTCCCCAAAGCAAACACATCCCTGGGTCGCTCGTCTTTTCATTTTGCTGCAGCTAGCGACTGGAACGAGCTGCAACAAACACTCAAACTGGACAGTTTTATCTCAATCTCTTAATTCAAAGACTCAATCATGGACACTGTTACTGACTGTTGTGCCTGCTTTGTGTGATGTAATTGTTGTTTCTACCGTCAAGACCTTTGTGCTGTTGTCTGTGCCCAATAATGTTTGTACCATGTTTTGTGCTGCTACCCTGTTGTGTTGCTACCATGCTGTGTTGTCATGTGTTGCTGCCTTGCTATGTTGTTGTCTTAGGTCTGTCTTTATCTAGTCGTGATGTGTGTTTTGTCCTATATTTATATTGTATTTATTTATTTTAATCCCAGGCTCCCGTCCCCGCAGGAGGCCTTTTGCCTTTTGATAGGCCGTCATTGTAAATAACAATTTGTTCTTAACTGACTTGCCTAGTTAAATAAAGGTTAAATAAAACAAAACAAATACAATATACAGTATATCACAAAGTCTTCTGAGTCTTTCCACCTGAAAAAACACCAGAAAGAGGACTGACGCCATTTCAGATCGGTCTGAAATTGTAGTTAGAAACAGATAAACGTATCATTCCTGAGATATTGTTTTGTTGAAAGATAATTTGAGCTCTGAGAAATTAAAACTAATTGATTGCACCCAAATTGGCCATATCAATTTCTTGGATACTTATAATATTCAATATATATAGTACCCAACATCCGATTTGGAACAAAATCTCCTCTCAACAATGATTTAAGATATTAGGATTTTGAAATAAATTGTCAAAAGTCACCCGAAGACCCCCCCAAATCCCACACCGAGCCCACCCCAGCAACAAGTATACACTACCAGTTCTCTAGGTGTGTAGTATGAAGTATGTGGCTTGGACTATTGTTTATTCATACTATGTAATGAATTCACAGTGAATTTGTTGATGTTTTTTTATATCCTTGTTCAAGTAAATTAACCATTGAGGTTGCTTGCATTTTACCCCCATAAATTAGTGTGAAAGTACCAGATTTTGCCCAATAGATGCCGCTGCTCTGGTCTCTCCCGATACACCCCCTGGTCTCTCCACATAAACCCCTGGTCTCCTTATATACATCCCCTGTAGATCAACAATGATGGCGTGTAGATTAAAATGTCTGGGGATGAAAGTTCAGACTATCCAGCGAATAACTCCAACCAGATCAGACTATCCTGAATTTACCCCTACATGGAATAACTCCAACCAGATCAGACTAACCTGAATTTATCCCTACATGGAATAACTCCAACCAGATCAGACTATCCTGAATTTACCCCTACATGGAATAACTCCAACCAGATCAGACTATCCTGAATTTACCCCTACATGGAATAACTCCAACCAGATCAGACTAACCTGAATTTACCCCTACATGGAATAACTCCAACCAGATCAGACTAACCTGAATTTATCCCTACATGGAATAACTCCAACCAGATCAGACTATCCTGAATTTACCCCTACATGGAATAACTTCAACCAGATCAGACTAACCTGAACTAACCCCTACATGGAATAACTCCAACCAGATCAGACTATCCTGAATTTACCCCTACATGGAATAACTCCAACCAGATCAGACTATCCTGAATTTACCCCTACATGGAATAACTCCAACCAGATCAGACAACCAATGACAACACTAGGCCTATAGCGTAGAAAGAAAGAAAGAGAAAGAGAGAAAGAAAGAGGGAAAGAAAGAGAGAAAGACAGAAAGAAAGATAGAGAGAAAGAAAGAGAGAAAGACAGAAAGAAAGAAAGAGAGAAAGACAGAAGGAAATAAAGAGGGTGAAAGAGAGTGTGTGTGTGTTCAAGGAAAAAGCGTCCATCATTGATCTGTCCTGCTTCTTAGAAACGTTTGGTTAGTGTTGTTCACGTCACGGTGTCCTCTTCATCCCTCAGGGGTAGAAACATGTTGAGACACTTGTTTCCCTCTCTCCATATTCTCCCCTTCTCTCTCTCTCTCTCTCTCTCTCTCCTCTCTCTCGCTCTTTCTCCCCTCTCTCTCTCTCTGTCTCTCTCTGTCTCTCTCTCTTTCGCCCTCAGACGTGTGCCCTGTGACTTTACGTCTTTAATCATTGAGAAAAACTCCAGCTGTATAATATACCCCTTATGTATTATTTATCTATTTATTAATGTTGTTTTTATTGTTCAAAACAAAGGACTGGCATATCTCCCAGAGGGTGTGTGAGCGTGTGTATTCCCATCCCTCTTTGTCTGTGTCCATCAGCTGAAGTGTGTGACTCAGTGGCTGGGGGACTGGGAAAGAAGGAAAGAAAGTCCATTTAGTTATACCCTCCCACACACAAACACAAGAACACAAACACAAACACACACGCATACAAACACACGCACACAAACACACACACACAAACACACAAACACACGCACACAAACACAAGAACACAAACACACACGCATACAAACACACGCACACAAACACACACACACAAACACACAAACACACGCACACAAACACACAAACACGCTAACACAAACAAACAAACACACGCACACAAACACATGCACACAAACACACGCAAACAAACACACGCACACAAGCACACGCACTCAAACACACGCACACAAACACACCCACCCACACACACGCAAACACACATATGTACACGCAAGCAAAAACACACACACAAACACACGCAAACAAACACACGCACGCAAAAATGTACACACAAACACACACATACACACACACATTTGCACAACCCTCCCTCACTCCTCCACTTCCCTCACCTCCATGTTCTAAAACTCTTTCTGGGTAAATAGCTGAGAAAATCAGACAAATAATTACCAACCTAATGTCAGAGAGGATTCATGGTATAGAACTGACCTATAGTAGTGGAGTCATATAGAACTGACCTATAGTAGTGGAGTCATATAGAACTGACCAATAGTAGTGGAGTCATATAGAACTGACCTATAGTAGTGGAGTCATATAGAACTGACCAATAGTAGTGGAGTCATGGTATAGAACTGACCAATAGTAGTGGAGTCATATAGAACTGACCAATAGTAGTGGAGTCATATAAAACTGACCTATAGTAGTGGAGTCATATAGAACTGACCTATAGTAGTGGAGTCATGGTATAGAACTGACCTATAGTAGTGGAGTCATATAGAACTGACCTATAGTAGTGGAGTCATGGTATAGAACTGACCTATAGTAGTGGAGTCATATAGAACTGACCTATAGTAGTGGAGTCATTGTATAGAACTGACCTATAGTAGTGGAGTCATGGTATAGAACTGACCAATAGTAGTGGAGTCATATAGAACTGACCAATAGTAGTGGAGTCATATAGAACTGACCAATAGTAGTGGAGTTATGGTGTAGAACTGACCTATAGTAGTGGAGTCATATAGAACTGACCAATAGTAGTGGAGTCATATAGAACTGACCTATAGTAGTGGAGTCATATAGAACTGACCTATAGTAGTGGAGTCATATAGAACTGACCTATAGTAGTGGAGTCATATAGAACTGACCTATAGTAGTGGAGTCATATAGAACTGACCTATAGTAGTGGAGTCATATAGAACTGACCTATAGTAGTGGAGTCATATAGAACTGACCTATAGTAGTGGAGTCATATAGAACTGACCAATAGTAGTGGAGTCATAGAACTGACCTATAGTAGTGGAGTCATGGTATAGAACTGACCTATAGTAGTGGAGTCATGGTATACAACTGACCTATAGTAGTGGAGTCATGGTATAGAACTGACCTATAGTAGTGGAGTCATAGAACTGACCTATAGTAGTGGAGTCATGGTATAGAACTGACCTATAGTAGTGGAGTCATGGTATACAACTGACCTATAGTAGTGGAGTCATGGTATAGAACTGACCTATAGTAGTGGAGTAATATAGAACTGACCTATAGTAGTGGAGTCATATAGAACTGACCTATAGTAGTGGAGTCATATAGAACTGACCTATAGTAGTGGAGTCATGGTGTAGAACTGACCTATAGTAGTGGAGTCATATAGAACTGACCTATAGTAGTGGAGTCATATAGAACTGACCAATAGTAGTGGAGTCATGGTGTAGAACTGACCTATAGTAGTGGAGTCATATAGAACTGACCTATAGTAGTGGAGTCATAGAACTGACCTATAGTAGTGGAGTCATAGAACTGAGCTATAGTAGTGGAGTCATAGAACTGACCTATAGTAGTGGAGTCATATAGAACTGACCTATAGTAGTGGAGTCATATAGAACTGACCTATAGTAGTGGAGTCATATAGAACTGACCTATAGTAGTGGAGTCATATAGAACTGACCAATAGTAGTGGAGTCATATAGAACTGACCTATAGTAGTGGAGTCATATAGAACTGACCTATAGTAGTGGAGTCATGGTATAGAACTGACCTATAGTAGTGGAGTCATGGTGTAGAACTGACCAATAGTAGTGGAGTCATGGTGTAGAACTGACCTATAGTAGTGGAGTCATATAGAACTGACCAATAGTAGTGGAGTCATGGTATAGAACTGACCTATAGTAGTGGAGTCATATAGAACTGACCTATAGTAGTGGAGTCATATAGAACTGACCTATAGTAGTGGAGTCATATAGAACTGACCTATAGTAGTGGAGTCATATAGAACTGACCAATAGTAGTGGAGTCATGGTATAGAACTGACCTATAGTAGTGGAGTCATATAGAACTGACCTATAGTAGTGGAGTCATGGTATAGAACTGACCTATAGTAGTGGAGTCATATAGAACTGACCAATAGTAGTGGAGTCATATAGAACTGACCTATAGTAGTGGAGTCATATAGAACTGACCAATAGTAGTGGAGTCATGGTGTAGAACTGACCTATAGTAGTGGAGTCATATAGAACTGACCTATAGTAGTGGAGTCATGGTGTAGAACTGACCTATAGTAGTGGAGTCATATAGAACTGACCAATAGTAGTGGAGTCATGGTATAGAACTGACCTATAGTAGTGGAGTCATATAGAACTGACCTATAGTAGTGGAGTCATATAGAACTGACCTATAGTAGTGGAGTCATGGTATAGAACTGACCTATAGTAGTGGAGTCATATAGAACTGACCTATAGTAGTGGAGTCATATAGAACTGACCTATAGTAGTGGAGTCATGGTATAGAACTGACCTATAGTAGTGGAGTCATGGTATAGAACTGACCTATAGTAGTGGAGTCATATAGAACTGACCTATAGTAGTGGAGTCATGGTATAGAACTGACCAATAGTAGTGGAGTCATGGTATAGAACTGACCTATAGTAGTGGAGTCATATAGAACTGACCTATAGTAGTGGAGTCATGGTATAGAACTGACCAATAGTAGTGGAGTCATATAGAACTGACCTATAGTAGTGGAGTCATATAGAACTGACCTATAGTAGTGGAGTCATGGTATAGAACTGACCTATAGTAGTGGAGTCATGGTGTAGAACTGACCAATAGTAGTGGAGTCATGGTGTAGAACTGACCTATAGTAGTGGAGTCATATAGAACTGACCAATAGTAGTGGAGTCATGGTATAGAACTGACCTATAGTAGTGGAGTCATATAGAACTGACCTATAGTAGTGGAGTCATATAGAACTGACCTATAGTAGTGGAGTCATATAGAACTGACCTATAGTAGTGGAGTCATATAGAACTGACCAATAGTAGTGGAGTCATGGTATAGAACTGACCTATAGTAGTGGAGTCATATAGAACTGACCTATAGTAGTGGAGTCATGGTATAGAACTGACCTATAGTAGTGGAGTCATATAGAACTGACCAATAGTAGTGGAGTCATATAGAACTGACCTATAGTAGTGGAGTCATATAGAACTGAACAATAGTAGTGGAGTCATGGTGTAGAACTGACCTATAGTAGTGGAGTCATATAGAACTGACCTATAGTAGTGGAGTCATGGTGTAGAACTGACCTATAGTAGTTGAGTCATATAGAACTGACCAATAGTAGTGGAGTCATGGTATAGAACTGACCTATAGTAGTGGAGTCATATAGAACTGACCTATAGTAGTGGAGTCATATAGAACTGACCTATAGTAGTGGAGTCATGGTATAGAACTGACCTATAGTAGTGGAGTCATATAGAACTGACCTATAGTAGTGGAGTCATATAGAACTGACCTATAGTAGTGGAGTCATGGTATAGAACTGACCTATAGTAGTGGAGTCATGGTATAGAACTGACCTATAGTAGTGGAGTCATATAGAACTGACCTATAGTAGTGGAGTCATGGTATAGAACTGACCAATAGTAGTGGAGTCATGGTATAGAACTGACCTATAGTAGTGGAGTCATATAGAACTGACCTATAGTAGTGGAGTCATGGTATAGAACTGACCAATAGTAGTGGAGTAATATAGAACTGACCAATAGTAGTGGAGTCATATAGAACTGACCAATAGTAGTGGAGTCATGGTATAGAACTGACCTATAGTAGTGGAGTCATGGTATAGAACTGACCAATAGTAGTGGAGTAATATAGAACTGACCAATAGTAGTGGAGTCATATAGAACTGACCAATAGTAGTGGAGTCATGGTATAGAACTGACCTATAGTAGTGGAGTCATATAGAACTGACCAATAGTAGTGGAGTCATGGTATAGAACTGACCAATAGTAGTGGAGTCATGGTATAGAACTGACCTATAGTAGTGGAGTCATGGTATAGAACTGACCTATAGGAGTGGAGTCATATAGAACTGACCTATAGTAGTGGAGTCATATAGAACTGACGTATAGTAGTGGAGTCATGGTATAGAACTGACCTATAGTAGTGGAGTCATGGTATAGAACTGACCTATAGTAGTGGAGTCATGGTATAGAACTGACCTATAGTAGTGGAGTTATATAGAACTGACCAATACTAGTGGAGTCATATAGAACTGACCAATAGTAGTGGAGTCATGGTATAGAACTGACCTATAGTAGTGGAGTCATATAGAACTGTCCAATAGTAGTGGAGTCATATAGAACTGACCTATAGTAGTGGAGTCATATAGAACTGACCTATAGTAGTGGAGTCATGGTATAGAACTGACCTATAGTAGTGGAGTCATATAGAACTGACCTATAGTAGTGGAGTCATATAGAACTGACCTATAGTAGTGGAGTCATATAGAACTGACCTATAGTAGTGGAGTCATATAGAACTGACCTATAGTAGTGGAGTCATATAGAACTGACCTATAGTAGTGGAGTCATATAAAACTGACCTATAGTAGTGGAGTCATATAGAACTGACCTATAGTAGTGGAGTCATGGTATAGAACTGACCTATAGTAGTGGAGTCATTGTATAGAACTGACCTATAGTAGTGGAGTCATGGTATAGAACTGACCTATAGTAATGGAGTCATATAGAACTGACCTATAGTAGTGGAGTCATATAGAACTGACCTATAGAGGTGGAGTCATGGTATAGAACTGACCTATAGTAGTGGAGTCATATAGAACTGACCTATAGTAGTGGAGTCATAGAACTGACCTATAGTAGTGGAGTCATAGAACTGACCTATAGTAGTGGAGTCATATAGAACTGACCTATAGTAGTGGAGTCATATAGAACTGACCTATAGTAGTGGAGTCATGGTGTAGAACTGACCTATAGTAGTGGAGTCATGGTATAGAACTGACCTATAGTAGTGGAGTCATATAGAACTGACCTATAGTAGTGGAGTCATATAGAACTGACCAATAGTAGTGGAGTCATATAGAACTGACCTATAGTAGTGGAGTCATATAGAACTGACCTATAGTAGTGGAGTCATGGTATAGAACTGACCTATAGTAGTGGAGTCATGGTATAGAACTGACCTATAGTAGTGGAGTCATATAGAACTGACCTATAGTAGTGGAGTCATATAGAACTGACCTATAGTAGTGGAGTCATATAGAACTGACCTATAGTAGTGGAGTCATATAGAACTGACCTATAGTAGTGGAGTCATATAGAACTGACCTATAGTAGTGGAGTCATATAGAACTGACCTATAGTAGTGGAGTCATGGTATAGAACTGACCTATAGTAGTGGAGTCATATAGAACTGACCTATAGTAGTGGAGTCATGGTATAGAACTGACCAATAGTAGTGGAGTCATATAGAACTGACCAATAGTAGTGGAGTCATGGTGTAGAACTGACCTATAGTAGTGGAGTCATATAGAACTGACCTATAGTAGTGGAGTCATATAGAACTGACCTATAGTAGTGGAGTCATGGTATAGAACTGACCTATAGTAGTGGAGTCATGGTATAGAACTGACCTATAGTAGTGGAGTCATATAGAACTGACCAATAGTAGTGGAGTCATGGTATAGAACTGACCTATAGTAGTGGAGTCATATAGAACTGACCTATAGTAGTGGAGTCATATAGAACTGACCTATAGTAGTGGAGTCATATAGAACTGACCTATAGTAGTGGAGTCATGGTATAGAACTGACCTATAGTAGTGGAGTCATGGTATAGAACTGACCTATAGTAGTGGAGTCATGGTATAGAACTGACCTATAGTAGTGGAGTCATATAGAACTGACCAATAGTAGTGGAGTCATGGTGTAGAACTGACCTATAGTAGTGGAGTCATGGTATAGAACTGACCTATAGTAGTGGAGTCATATAGAACTGACCTATAGTAGTGGAGTCATATAGAACTGACCTATAGTAGTGGAGTCATGGTGTAGAACTGACCTATAGTAGTGGAGTCATGGTATAGAACTGACCTATAGTAGTGGAGTCATATAGAACTGACCAATAGTAGTGGAGTCATATAGAACTGACCAATAGTAGTGGAGTCATATAGAACTGACCTATAGTAGTGGAGTCATGGCGTAGAACTGACCAATGGGTTCGGGGTTATCCTAGTGTTTCCTAGTGCTTCATGTACTTGTTTGTTTACTTGTTCGTCATGTCCTTTTTAATTTCCTTCACAGTAGCTTCGCTGTGCCACAGGGCACAAATTAATTTGTCTCTGTGGTGGTGAAAGCTGTATCCATGGAAAGATAGTATCCATTAGGATGTGGCTGGCGGTTGTCCTATTGTATGACACATCGTTGGTGGTGTGTGTACTAGTGTGTCATATCTTTGACACCTCTCATAAGTCACGACTTCCCTTGTAATAGTTGGCCTTTGCCGCGCCAGCCTCCAACTGTCAGGCAGCTTCCAGCGTTTCTCTGCCTCTCTCTGGGCCCAGGATGAGACTAGTTAGCGCTGTGTGATACACATCCTCAAGTACTGCTCTCTCTGTTTCCCTTGCAGCAGGTGTTCTCCAGATACTTCATTACCACTGACATGCTGCTACAGACACTGTACGAAACAGTTAGGGACTCCCTGAAGTCTCACAGGACAGTGAGGAGAGGGGTTGAAGAGTGAGGAGAGAGAATGGGAGGATATGGGGGGGGGCGTGAGAGAGGGAGTGAGGAAAGGAGAGAGGGGAGACAGGGGGAGGGGAGAGGGGGGCGGGATGATAGAAGGAGTGAGGACATACACTATAAAATAAGGGTTCTTCAAGGTTTTTTTTAGGAAGGGTGATGGTTCTATGTGGAACCATAGTGACCCAAACAACCCTTTGAGTCCTTCAGTGGTTCGTTGCTGTTCAAAAAAGGGTTCCTTCCTCTTTTAGTGATTGTTCAAATGTGGGGGTGCGGCAGCTCATTTGAATATTTGGAGGTGTGCTTTGTTCACAGCTCTTTTTATGCAACCGTCCAGTTTATGTAAGGTTGTGTTATATACCATTATATATTATATATGACCATAACCAGGGATGGTATCTTCTGAAAGTCTCACATATGGCATTGTGTTAAATGAGAACAGCTGACTAAGTCAACTCTTCTCTCCTCAGGGACCACCCAGCTGTTCCAGAGCCACCATACCTGATTCAACTAGTTAATAAACTATAATAAAATCTATGGAATTTTAATCATGTAAAACTGTTAATAAACCATAAAAAAACTGTATGATTCTTCAAAGAACCTTTGAGATTGAGGAAGCTTCTTTATAGAACCATTCTCCATAAAGGTTCTATAAAGAACCATAGAAAAGGGTTCTATAAGGCCCCCAAAAGGGTTGTAACCAAAGCGGATCCCTGTTTTGTTGCTATATAGAATATTTAAAAAAAAGTTCTTTATAGAACATTAGGAAATAGTTATTTATAGCACCATACAGGTTCCATTTGGAACCTTATGAGCATGGTTCTTTATAGAACCTTCAAAAAATATGTTCCATATAGAACCAACAAGGGTTCTGCTATGATTAAAAGCCAAAGAACCCTTATTAGGCACTACATAGAACATTTTGTTTTTATGTGTGTATGGAAATGGACAGAGGACTTAAAGATGCACTCTGAAACTTTTGTATAATTTCAGCCAGTAGTTTTGAAAGTGGTGCTCACGAGCCAAAACTGGTCCCCGTTTTTTGTGTACCACATCATGCAATGGGTTACTACATCATCCGCTATGTGTGATATCTTACACATTTTCATAATCGTATGATATCATACGATTTAGCAATTTGTGTAATATGTTACAAATCCAATTCGCTCGATATGTGATGAATGTGTTGTTCTTAGGATCCCAGAGTGCCTCTTTAAAGAATGATGTGAATATTGTCCCGTGTGGCTCAGTTGGTAGAGCATGGTGTTTGCAACGCCAGGGTTGTGGGTTCGATTCCCACGGGGGACCAGTACGGGAAAAATAAAAAAAGGTATGAAATGTATGCATTCACTACTGTAAGTCGCTCTGGATAAGAGCGTCTGCTAAATGACTAAAATGTAAATGTAATAGATGTCAGATGATGTGCGTGGGAGTACGAGAAAATATTAACTTGTAAATATAGAGGAGAAATATTTTTCCTCCATATTTCTATGTATATGCGTACTGTACATTACAAATTATGTGGTAAGACAAAATGTGAGAAAAGGTGAAGAAACAGATGCTACTGTAAGTTGTCTAGTTACGATGATGTATTTTAGCATAGTTCATTGAGCACGGTATCACTGTTCCTCGTTACACATACGGTGTGTTTCAGCAAACAGGTACATGTGAAATGATGGGCATTAATGTAGGCCACGGAAATCAGGAGACAATGTGTCCCTCTCCTCTCCTCTCCTATCCTCTCCTTCTCCTCTCCTCTCCTTCTCCTCTCTCCTCTCTCCTCTCCTCTCCTCTCTCCCCTCCTTCTCCTCTCCTCTCCTTCTCTCCTCTCCTCTCCTCTCCTCTCCTTCTCCTCTCCTTCTCCTCTCCTCCTCTCTCCCCTCCTTCTCCTCTCCTCTCCTCTCCTCTCCTCTCCTCCTCTCCTCCTCTCTCCCCTCCCTCTCCTCTCCTCTCCTCTCCTCTCCTCTTCTCTTCTCTCCTCTTCTCTCCTCTCCTCTCTGGGACACACATTAGCACCTGCCATACTTGACAGAAGAGCATACTTAGTGGTAATAATGTACTCTGTAGTAGGGTGGTTTCCATTGTGGTGTCCAGTGTGATGCAGTTTCCCTGAGCCTTATTAAACGAAGCTCTTACAGTAGTTGACACCATCTATACAACATCTTTGGTTGTCCTATATCATCAGGAATAATTCCACAGCCTTAAAAAAAAAAAAAACAAGAACATGTAGTCCACAATCAATCAAATGCATTTTATAAAGCCCTTTTTTTTACATCAGCAGTTGTCACAAAGTGATTTATAGATATCTGACTATTGTTTTTCCCTTTTTCACAGAGACAAAACTGCTCCTTTAATAAAACATTTTCAAGCATTTTCTCTTAGATCTTGACCCTGTACCCCCTAGTGTGCTGTACATCCCACAGGCATGATACATAAACAACATCACTAATCACAACAGACGGACAGATTGTCAACTCAGTGTGGTTCTGATGACTACATACCCGATCTGTCCCATAGGGAATCAGTCGGTTTCCACAAGGTCAGAGGGCTGGAGGGGAGCAGAGGGGGGGATGGGTGGAGTGACTGTTAGGGGAGGGGTGGATGGGTAGAGTGACTGTTAGGGGAGGGGAGGGGTGGATGGGTAGAGTGACTGTTAGGGGAGGGGAGGGGTGGATGGGTAGAGTGACTGTTAGGGGAGGGGAGGGGTGGATGGGTAGAGTGACTGTTAGAGGAGGGGAGGGGTGGATGGGTAGAGTGACTGTTAGAGGAGCAGAGGGGTGGATGGGTAGAGTGACTGTTAGGGGAGCAGAGGGGTGGATGGGTAGAGTGACTGTTAGAGGAGGGGAGGGGTGGATGGGTAGAGTGACTGTTAGAGGAGGGGTGGATGGGTAGAGTGACTGTTAGAGGAGGGGTGGATGGGTAGAGTGACTGTTAAGGGAGGGGAGGATGGGTAGAGTGACTGTTAGAGGAGGGGAGGGGTGGATGGGTAGAGTGACTGTTAGGGGAGGGGAGGGGTGGATGGGTAGAGTGACTGTTAGAGGAGGGGAGGGGTGGATGGGTAGAGTGACTGTTAGAGGAGGGGTGGATGGGTAGAGTTACTGTTAGGGGAGAGGAGGGGTGGATGGGTAGAGTGACTGTTAGAGGAGGGGAGGGGTGGATGGGTAGAGTGACTGTTAGGGGAGGGGAGGGGTGGATGGGTAGAGTGACTGTTAGAGGAGGGGTGGATGGGTAGAGTGACTGTTAGGGGAGGGGAGGGTGGATGGGTAGAGTGACTGTTAGAGGAGTGGTGGATGGGTAGAGTGACTGTTAGGGGAGTAGGAGGGGTGGATGGTAGAGTGACTGTTAGGGGAGGGGAGGGGTGGATGGGTAGAGTGACTGTTAGGGGAGGGGAGGGGTGGATGGGTAGAGTGACTGTTAGGGGAGGGGAGGGGTGGATGGGTAGAGTGACTGTTAGAGGAGGGGTGGATGGGTAGAGTGACTGTTAGGGGAGGGGAGGGGGGGATGGGTAGAGTGACTGTTAGGGGAGTGGAGGACGGGTAGAGTGACTGTTAGGGGAGGGGTGGATGGGTAGAGTGACTGTTAGGGGAGGGGAGGGGTGGATGGGTAGAGTGACTGTCACTACAGACCAACCCTCCACCACCCCACTGTTACTACAGATCACTGAATGGAGGGTGATTGGTCCAAATTAGCATATATGTAGAAAGTGAAAAAGGAAGGGAAGTGCTGCTAGAATACAGACAAAGTGGATATTTCTAAATAAGTTGCTCTTTGCTAAAGGGGTTAATTGGACCAAAGTAGAACATTTAGTGATTTTGTGCAGACACCTGTCATGTGACGGCAGCAGAAACACTACTTACAGAGGAGAGAGAGAGACAGAGAGAGACAGAGAGAGAGAGAGAGAGAGAGAGAGAGAGAGAGAGAAAGAAAGACAGAGAGAGAGAGAGAGAGAGAGAGAGAGAGAGAGAGAGAGAGAGAGAGAGAGAGCGAGAGAGACAGAGAAAGAGAGAGAGAGAAAGAAAGACAGAGAGAGAGAGAGAGAGAGAGAGAGAGAGAGAGAGAGAGAGAGAGAGAGAGACAGAGAGAGAGAGAGAGAGAAAGAAAGACAGAGAGAGAGAGAGAGAGAGAGAGAGAGAGCGAGAGAGACAGAGAGACAGAGAGAGAGAGAGAGTAGCAGAGGGATATTATGTCTAACCTGTCAGCTTCTGCAGTATGTGTGTGTGACTGTTTGTGTGAATATGCTACAAGTCATTTTGCAGGGCTCTGGCAGTGCTTCTCCTGCTGCTCCTTGCACAAAGGCGGAGGTAGCGGTCCTGCTGCTGGGTTGTTGCCCTCCTACGGCCTCCTCCACGTCTCCTGATGTACTGGCCTGTTTCCTGGTAGCTCCTCCATGCTCTGGACACTACGCTGACAGACACAGCAAACCTTCTTGCCACAGCTCGCGTTGATATGCCATCCTGGATGAGCTGCACTACCTGAGCCACTTGTGTGGGTTGTAGACTCCGTCTCATGCTACCACTAGAGTGAAAGCACCGCCAGCATTCAAAAGTGACCAAAACATCAGCCAGGAAGCATAGGAACTGAGAAGTGGTCTGTGGTCCCCACCTGCAGAACCACTCCTTTATTGGGGGTGTCTTGCTAATTGCCTATAATTTCCACCTGTTGTCTATTCCATTTGCACAACAGCATGTGCAATTTATTGTCAATCGGTGTTGCTTCCTAAGTGGACAGTTTGATTGACTTGGAGTTACATTGTGTTGTTTAAGTGTTCCCTTTTGTTTTTTTGAGCAGTGTATATATATATGTAGGGTTATAGGTCTGTTAAATATATATGCCCAGAGGACATGTGTGTGTGTGTGTGTGTGTGTGTGTGTGTGTGTGTGTGTGTGTGTGTGTGTGTGTGTGTGTGTGTGTGTGTGTGTGTGTGTGTGTGTGTGTGTGTGTGTGTGTGTGTGTGTGTGTGTGTGTGAGAGAGAGAGAGAGAGAGAGAGACAGAGAGAGAGAGAGAGAGAGAGTGAGATCAGCAGACCTGCTCTGCATGCATCCTCTTTTTAAGTGCTGGTTGGTCATTTGGCATCCATCACCCAAAACCTAAATAGGCTTTCAGGGCTGCGTCCCAAATGGCATCCTATTTCCCATTATTAGTGCACTACTTTTGACCAGGGCCCAGTGGGCTATATAGGGAAATAGGATGCGCTTTGCGACCCTCCACAGAGTAGAGTAAACTCAGAAAGGACATACACATTAGCCGTTGATAGCAGACTCAGTCTTCTCTCATTAACATTCATTGCCTCCTTTAAATGACCTCGCTGGGCCACAGTACAAATAGCTTTTCATAGTTTTAATAGTGCTGTTGTTTTATGAAGGAGTCATAGGAGGAGTCTTCAACTTGTATTGTTTTTTTTTTATTATCTGTAATTGGCATAGTGTTATAACTTCTCCAGTCCACTGTGACACAATTATGAATATGACCAGGATTCAAAAACTATTTGATATCTTTCAAATACTTTTAGCAGTTTTTTTTTGTTGTTGTTGTTGTGTCTGCTTGGAATTCCAGGAAAGCTCAATCAATCACAGCTGAAATATAAAAAAAATATTTTAAATAGTATTTCCACCCAGGTCTGACTGTGTTAGCTACAGTACGGTTGTTAGAAGATCAGAAGAGGTCGAACAGCGAGGAGAAAGGTTGTGTGTTGGAGTAGCTAGTTAACCCTGTTGCTTCCACCTCCCTCCCCCTATTTTTCCTTTTGTCCTCCCTTGTTTTCTCCCCCTCTCTTAATTCTCCGTCCTCAGTCCCTCCTTTCTGCCTCTGCTACCTCCCCCAGACTCCCCCTGCCTCAAACACACATGCACACACACACACACACACACACTCATAAACATACACACACACACAAATATACACAGCAGATTTTTTATTTTTTTTTACTGCAGAGCTTTATGTTCCTGCATAGATCAGTGTGATTTTACCGCCATTTAGAAGATCGACTGTGCTGATTAGAAACATACAGCAGTGTGTGTGCGCGTGTGTGTGCGTGTGTGCGTGTGTGCGCCTGTGCGTGTGCGTGTGCGTGTGCGTGCATGTGCGAGTGCGTGTGCGTGTGCGTGTGTGTGTGTGTGTGTGTGTGTATGTGTGTGTGTGTGTGTGTGCGTGTGTGTGTGTGTGTGCGTGTGTCTAAGTTGTGTACGCATGCTGGATTGTAGCTGATACAGATTTGTTTCTTTGGAATGCTGTTTAGATTCAGCAGGCCTGCTGTCGTTAAATGACAGAGCTACTATAGTCGAAGATGGGGTACGGAAGCAGCAGTTGAAATCGCCGTTATGTTTTGTCTGCCTATACTAGGCTCCGCACTGACGTGCCTTTGCAGTGTGATGGTTGTATCAGGCTAAAACCTCTTCAAGCAAAATGGGCAAATGTATTGAGATGCATTAGCATCACGGGGTATTAAAATTATGGACTAAACTATAGCATCACGGAGTGTGGGGAGATGTTTTCTTTCTGTGGGGTTTCTTCTGCAAGACGAACAACGTTTCTGCTCTGATGTGGATTGTTGTTTTTCAAACTGTTAAAGCCACAGTTAGTTCTCCTGGTTGGGACTTACATTTCACAGTTATAGTCTGCCTGTGTGTGTGTGTGTGTGTGTGTGTGTGTGTGTGTGTGTGTTTGCGTGCGTGCCTACGTGCGTGTGTGCGTGCCTGCGAGTGCCTGTGAGCTGCTGGGATTTGTGTGTGCAACAGTAGGATCATGTCTGTATCCGAGATGGTTGTTTTGTCTGAACATAATTCACTAGATTAGGCTGAATCTCCAGTGGCGTTGAATCAACCTGGTATTAGTCTACTTCCCTGATTATTTGTTCATAAACTGTGATGAATGATGGTGTCTGTTGCAGTCTGTCTGGAGTCCTGAATGAATACACATACAGCACACACGTACACACACGCACGCGCGACACACACGCACGCACGCACACGCGCACACACACACACACACACAGAAGTGTTTCCTCTCCCACACTCCCACATACACAGATCAGCACTTTTCTCTTTAGGAGGTAAAGTTGTTAGAGTCCATCCATACACCCTTCAATGAATACCAAAGGAGGTCAAAGGTCCTGCATTATCCTGGCCCTGGGGGTCACACAGATTATTGGGAATGTTTTGTTAGACTTCAGTGCGGTTTTTACATTATCGATCACAGTCTACTGCTTGAAAAACGTATGTGTTATGGCTTTACACCCCCTGCTGTAAAGTGGATGAAGAGTTACCTGTCTAACAGAACACAGAGGGTGTTTCTTTAATGGAAGCCTCTCCAACATAATCCAGGTAGAATCAGGAATTCCCCAGGGCAGCTGTCTAGGCCCGTAACTTTTTTCAATCTTTACTAATGACATGCCACTGGCTTTGAGTAAAACCAATGTGTCTATGTATGCGGATGACTCAACACTATACACATCAGCTACTACAGTGACTGAAATGACTTCAACACTTAACAAAGAGCTGCAGTTAATTTCAGAATGAGTGGCAAGGAACAAGTTATTCCTAAATATTTCCAAAACTAAAAACATTGTATTTGAGACAAATCATTCACTAAACCCTGAACCTCAACTAAGTCTTGTAATGAAAAATGTGGAAACTGAATAAGTTGAGGTGACTAAACTGCTTGGAGTAACCCTGGATTGTAAACGTTCATGGTCAAAACATATTGATACAACAGTAGCTAAGATGGAGAGAAGTCTGTCCATGATAAAGCACTGCTCTACCTTCTTAACAGCACTATCAAAAAGGCAGGTCCTACAGGCCCTCGTTTCTAACTTCTTAACAGCACTATCAACAAGGCAGGTCCTACAGGCCCGAGTTTCTACCTTAACAGCACTATCAACAAGGCAGGTCCTACAGGCCCTAGTTTCTACGTTCTTAACAACACTATCAAGAAGGCAGGTCCTACAAGCCCTAGTTTCTACCTTCTTAACAACACTATCAACAAGGCAGGTCCTGCAGGCTCTAGTTTCTACCTTCTTAACAACACTATCAACAAGGGAGGTCCTACAGGCCCTAGTTTCTACCTTCTTAACAACACTATCAACAAGGCAGGTCCTACAGGCCCTGGTTTCTACCTTTTTAACAACACTATCAACAAGGCAGGTCCTACAGGCCCTGGTTTCTACCTTCTTAACAACACTATCAACAAGGCAGGTCCTACAGGCCCTAGTTTTGCACACCTTGACTACTGTTCAGTCGTCTGGTCAGGTGCCACAAAGAGGGACTTAGGAAAATTACAATTGTCTCAAAACAGGGCAGAACGGCTGGCCCTTGGATGTACACAGAGAGCTAATATTAATGATATACATGTCAATCTCTGATAGCTCAAAGTGGAGGAGAGATTGACTTCATCACTACTTGTTTTTGTAGGAATTGTTGACAAGCTGAATACACCAAGCTGTCTGTTTAAACTACTAGCACACAGCTCAGACAACCATGCATACCCCACAAGACATGCCACCAGAGGTCTCTTCACAGTCCCCAAGTCCAGAACAGACTATGGGAGGTGCACAGTACTACATAGAGCCATGACTACATGAAACTCTGTTCCACATCAGGTAACTGATTCAATGAGTAAAATTTAATTTAAAAAAAATACACCTTATTGAACAGCGGGGACTGTGAAGTGACACATACAGGTACAGACACACGCATACGCACACACACGCTAGCAATCTACATACACATTGTACATTGTACATTGAAATAACGTTGTATGGTGGTATTATAGATTTTGTATTGTAGATATAATGTTAATAATGTTATATTATGTACTGTTTTATCTTTAGTTTTTTGTGTGATGTAAATGCCTTAATGTGTTTGGACCCCAGGAAGAGTAGCTGCTGCCTTGGTAGGAACTAACGGGGATCCATAATAAACCCCATGTCACGGTTGTCGTCTTCGTCTTCCGACGATATAACGAAATCGTCGTCTGAAAATGTAGACCAATACGCAGCAGGTACGTGTATGCTCATTTTGACTTTTATTTAAATTATCCAAAAGAGCACTCCAAAACAACAAAACACGAAAACGAACGAACTAAACAGTCTGGCAAAGCCTAGGGCTGAACACAGAACAATCACCCACAAAACACAAACACAAACACACCCTCATTTATGAGACTCTCAATCAAAGGCAGATAGAAAACACCTGCCTTCAACTGAGAGTCCCAACACCAATTCACCAGACATAGAAACAGACATACTAGACTCCACATAGAACTACCTAGAATAAACCAAAACCCGGACATACTAAATCAAACACCCTTTACACAAACACACCACCCCGAACCACATAAAACAAATACCCTCTGTCACGCCCTGACCAAACTACAAAACAATTAACCTTATATACTGGCCAGGACGTGACAGTACCCCCCCCTTAAAGGTGCTACCCCAGAAGCACCTTAACACAAAAAAAATTACCCCCAAACAATACCCAAAAGAAAATTCCCCCTTACTAAAGGGAGGGAAGGGAGGGTGGCTGCCGTCAACGACGGCACTGTGCTACACCCCCCCTCCCCAACCCACCTATATTGGAGGCGGCTCCGGCTCAGGCCGTTCCAGGCTGTCTGGGCAGTCTGGCAGCTCGGGACGGTCAGGGCAGTCTGGCAACTCGGGACGGTCAGGGCAGTCTGGCAACTCGGGCAGGTCAGGGCAGTCTGTCAGCTCGGGGCAGGTCAGGGCAGTCTGTCAGCTCCGGCAGTTCAGGGCAGTCTGGCCACTCCGGCAGTTCAGGGCAGTCTGGCCACTCCGGCAGGTCAGGGCAGTCTGGCCACTCCGGCAGGTCAGGGCAGTCTGGCCACTCCGGCAGGTCAGGGCAGTCTGGCCACTCCGGCAGGTCAGGGCAGTCTGGCCACTCCGGCAGGTCAGGGCAGTCTGGCCACTCCGGCAGGTCAGGGCAGTCTGGCCACTCCGGCAGGTCAGGGCAGTCTGGCCACTCCGGCAGGTCAGGGCAGTCTGGCCACTCCGGCAGGTCAGGGCAGTCTGGCCACTCCGGCAGGTCAGCGCAGTCTGGCCACTCCGGCAGGTCAGCGCAGTCTGGCCACTCCGGCAGGTCAGCGCAGTCTGGCCACTCCGGCAGGTCAGCGCAGTCTGGCCACTCCGGCAGTTCAGCGCAGTCTGGCCACTCCGGCAGTTCAGCGCAGTCTGGCCACTCCGGCAGTTCAGCGCAGTCTGGCCACTCCGGCAGTTCAGCGCAGTCTGGCCACTCCGGCAGTTCAGCGCAGTCTGACCACTCCGGCAGTTCAGCGCAGTCTGGCCACTCCGGCAGTTCAGCGCAGTCTGGCCACTCCGGCAGTTCAGCGCAGTCTGACCACTCCGGCAGTTCAGCGCAGTCTGACCACTCCGGCAGTTCAGCGCAGTCTGACCACTCCGGCGACTGTTGACTGGCGGGCAGCTCCGACGACTGTTGACTGACGGGCAGCTCCGACGACTGTTGACTGACGGGCAGCTCCGACGACTGTTGACTGACGGGCAGCTCCGACGACTGTTGACTGACGGGCAGCTCCGACGACTGTTGACTGGCGGGCAGCTCCGAATACTGTTGACTGGCGGGCAGCTCCGACGACTGTTGACTGGCGGGCAGCTCCGACGACTGTTGACTGGCGGGGCTGGGGACCCGCACCTTGGGCTTGGTGCGGGGTGCTGGTACTGGGCGTACCAGATTGGAGACACGTACCTCAGGGCTAGTGCGGGGAGCTGGCCTGGGGCTCCATCCTTGCCCCTCTTCACAGCCCTTGTGCCCCCCCCAAAAAATTTCTTGGGGCTGCCTCTCGGGTTCCCTTAACTCTTCCATAGCCCTGGACACGAACATCCTTAAATCCACCCACGTCCATCCATCCATGCTGTTCTCCTGCTGCTTGGTCCTTTGGTGGTGGGTGATTCTGTCACGGTTGTCGTCTTCGTCTTCCGACGATATAACGAAATCGTCGTCTGAAAATGTAGACCAATACGCAGCAGGTACGTGTATGCTCATTTTGACTTTTATTTAAATTATCCAAAAGAGCACTCCAAAACAACAAAACACGAAAACGAACGAACAACTAAACAGTCTGGCAAAGCCTAGGGCTGAACACAGAACAATCACCCACAAAACACAAACACACCCTCATTTATGAGACTCTCAATCAAAGGCAGATAGAAAACACCTGCCTTCAACTGAGAGTCCCAACACCAATTCACCAGACATAGAAACAGACATACTAGACTCCACATAGAACTACCTAGAATAAACCAAAACCCGGACATACTAAATCAAACACCCTTTACACAAACACACCACCCCGAACCACATAAAACAAATACCCTCTGTCACGCCCTGACCAAACTACAAAACAATTAACCTTATATACTGGCCAGGACGTGACACCCCAGGAAGAATAGCTGCTGCCTTGGCAGGAACTAACGGGGGTCCATAATAAACCCCAGGAAGAGTAGCTGCTGCCTTGGCAGGAACTAATGGGGATCCATAATAAACCCCAGGAAAAGTAGCTGCTGCCTTGGCAGGAACTAATGGGGATCTATAATAAACCCCAGGAAGAGTAGCTGTTGCCTTGGTAGGAACTAATGGGGATCCATAATAAACCCCAAGAAGAGTAGCTGCTGCCTTGGCAGGAACTAATGGGGATCCATAATAAACCCCAGGAAGAGTAGCTGCTGCCTTGGCAGGAACTAATGGGGATCTGTAATAAACCCCAGGAAGAGTAGCTGCTGCCTTGGCAGGAACTAATGGGGATCCATAATAAACCCCAGGAAGAGTAGCTGCTGCCTTGGCAGGAACTAATGGGGATCCATAATAAACCCCAGGAAGAGTAGCTGTTGCCTTGGAAGGAACTAATGGGGATCTATAATAAACCCCAGGAAGAGTAGCTGCTGCCTTGGCAGGAACTAATGGGGATCCATAATAAACCCCAGGAAGAGTAGCTGTTGCCTTGGAAGGAATAAATGGGGATCTTTAATAAACCCCAGGAAGAGTAGCTGTTGCCTTGGCAGGAACTAATGGGGATCCATAATAAACCCCAGGAAGAGTAGCTGTTGCCTTGGTAGGAACTAACAGGGATCCATAATAAACCCCAGGAAGAGTAGCTGTTGCCTTGGCAGGAACTAATGGGGATCCATAATAAACCCCAGGAAGAGTAGCTGTTGCCTTGGTAGGAACTAACAGGGATCCATAATAAACCCCAGGAAGAGTAGCTGCTGCCTTGGAAGGAACTAATGGGGATCCTTAATAAACACAAATACAGGGGCCAGAGATATTTACAGGGCAATTTGTTGTTCTTTCTCTGGGTTGGCAGTTGACAATAGCCTCCCTGCAGGACGTCAGGGCCCCATGTGTGGTGGTGTGAGAGGCAGCAGGTCAGTGGTAGGGGGTTAGCCCTGTGACCAGCGACGTTAGCCACGTTAGCCCGATGAGCGCTAATCTTGACTGGTCCTCCTATAGAAGCTGTTTATCTCCAGGTTTATTACCGGGCTGAAACACAATTTAGAGAAGGTGAAGAGACTTGGGATGATGTCATAGTGTAAAGATAGGGAGTTTAGGGTGGCAGAGTGGGGGGTTAAAAGCTAGGAGACATGGGTTTGGAGGAGTAACACTAGGCAGAAGAATGATGAGTCACGTTGACTGATATCCAATACTCCACCATGCTGTATAACGGATATTTTTTACTGGGTCATAACAAGGGTTTAGTAACCCATGGAGCAAAAATATGTTTTTTTTTCTTACAACCTGTTTAACTTGTGCGATAATGTCTATTTAGAGAGAAATCCATCCATAATACCTCTGAAAGTTGATCAACCCAACCATTTGAGTTTTGTAACAGCAGGTCATGTAAAAGGATCCATGTTCACCAACATGTGAAGTTCATAGGTGACCCATTTCAGGAAATGTCGTGGGTCACTACTTCACAGGAGAACCGTTAGAACGTAAACTTTAAAAAAATTGATCTAAATGTGTTTTGGCAGAAATGCCTTCTAGAACATGTGAACTTTCATTTACCTTAATAACAAACCTGTATGCCATTTGTAAATACGAATACAATTGTTAAATTACGAGCCTAGTTGGTTTAGCCACAGAAAAAGCCAGCAACCTTCCCACTAGCCATGATTGGCTGATATAATGAGTGGGCTGGACATGCCGAGAGATGAGTTTGGATTGGTCTGCCATGTAGCACTCTTCTGTCTATTTGAGCTGGTCAGTATGTCTAGGTAATCCTGTGTAACGCTGCTTAAAAAAAAAGCACAGTAAAACTACATAAGTGTTGTTCTCCACTTTATGGAAGACCACGTTTTGAAATCAGTGGAATTAGAGTATGATAGCAAAGGAGATGGAAAAAACACTCCAGATTACATCTTCAAACTAAGGGCAACCATGGCAACCGTGACAGGAGACGCATACATCTATGATGTATACGGGTAAGATAGTCTAGCTAGCTACATTTTCAGATATTACACATTTCTAATTTTGACAGAAAGTGGATTCAATTCAAGTTAACGTTTACTGTCAGTTGGCTAACGTTATCTGGTTGGCTCGCTAGCTAACGTTATGTGTATGATCTTGTTATTGTGTAATGTTAGCTAGCTAACGTTGAATCTGGTTGGTTAGCTACCTGCAGATTCATGCAGGGTAGTAACATCATGAGTTAGGATAACGGTTGATTGTTTAGCTAGCTAACTAGCCAAATGTCTTAACAAAAGACTCCACTATGCAAGTAAACATTTCGGGAGCATTCGTAAATTCAGTCTGGCCATCTACTCCTATTTCAGAGCATTCTCGTCTGAGTGTGCCAGAGGGAAGAATAACTGATGAATTTACGAACGCTCAACATCCATTGAATATGGCCGGTGTCAGTAAAAGTTGTCAATAAAGCGTAATTAAATTGTTGCCAGCAGCACAGTTACAGTCACCAACTCTCTGGATAACATGAAAACAGCCTGACCAGCTCTGCTAGGCTGAGTAAAATGATCAGAGTTTGGGTGGGTGCTAAAGCTTAAGAGGGTGTGAACGATGTTAAATGGGTGTTGACAAAGAAGAGCTCTCCAGTAGGTACCAAAACATTCAAAGGCATTTTCTCAAAAGTGAGGTTACAAGTTTATCAACTTTCAAAGCAGAATTACTTTCACACAGTAGACCACAGTAGACCACAGTAGAGTACAGTAGACCACAGTAGACCACAGTAGAGTACAGTAGACCATAGTAGACCACAGTAGACCACAGTAGAGTACAGTAGTCCACAGTAGAGTACAGTAGACTACAGTTGAGTACAGAGGACCACAGCAGACCACAGCAGACCACAATAGACCACAGTAGAGTACAGTAGACCACAGTAGAGTACAGTAGACCACAGTAGAGTACAGTAGAGTACAGTAGAACTCAGTAGACCACATTAGAGTTCAGTAGACGACAGTAGACCACAGTAGAGCACAGTAGACCACAGTAGACCACAGTAGAGCACAGTAGACCACAGTAGAACACAGTAGAACACAGTAGAGTACAGTAGAGAACAGTAGAGCACAGCAGAGTACAGTAGACCACAGTAGACCACCGTAGAGTACAGTAGACCACAGTAGCGTATAGTAGAGTACGGTAGACCACAGTAGACCACAGTTGAGTACAGTAGAGTACAGTAGACCACAGTAGAGTACAGTAGACCACAGTAGAGTACAGTATACTACAGTAGACCATAGTAGACCACAGTAGAGTACAGTAGACCACAGTAGAGTACAGTAGAGTACAGTAGACCACAGTATAGTACAGTAGACCACAGTAGACCACAGTAGACCACAGTGGAGTACAGTAGACCACAGCAGACCACAGTTGAGTACAGTAGAGTACAGTAGACCACAGTAGAGTACAGTAGACCACAGTTGAGTACAGTAGAGTACAGTAGATCACAGTATAGTACAGTAGACCACAGTAGAGTACAGTAGAGTACAGTAGACCACAGTATAGTACAGTAGACCACAGTAGACCACAGTAGACCACAGTAGAGTACAGTAGACCACAGTAGAGTACAGTAGACCACAGTAGAGTACTGTAGAGTACAGTATAGTACAGTAGACCACAGTAGACCACAGTAGACCACAGTAGAGTACAGTAGACCACAGTAGAGTACAGTAGAGTACAGTAGAGTACAGTAGACCACATTAGACCACAGTAGAGTACAGTAGAGTACAGTAGACCACAGTAGAGTACAGTAGACCACAGTAGAGTACAGTAGAGTACTGTAGACCACAGTATAGTATAGTAGACCACAGTAGACCACAGTAGAGTACAGTAGACCACAGCAGACCACAGTTGAGTACAGTAGAGTACAGTAGACCACAGTAGAGTACAGTAGACCACAGTTGAGTACAGTAGAGTACAGTAGATCACAGTAGAGTATAGTTGACCACAGTAGACCACAGTAGAGTACAGTAGACCACAGTATAGTACAGTAGACCACAGTAGACCACAGTATACCACAGTAGAGTACAGAAGACCACAGTAGAACACAGTAGACCAGAGTATAGTACAGTATAGTACAGTAGACCACAGTATAGTACACCACAGTAGACCACAGTAGAGTACAGTAGAGTACAGTAGACCACAGTAGAGTACAGTAGAGTACAGTAGACCACAGTAGAGTACAGTAGACCACAGTAGACCACAGTAGAGTACTGTAGAGTACAGTAGAGTACAGTAGAGCACAGTAGAGTACAGTAGAGTACAGTAGACCACAGTAGAGTACAGTAGAGTACAGTAGACCACAGTAGAGTACAATACATTACAGTAAAGAAAAGTATAGTTCACTCCTGTATAGTAGAGTATAATTGATTGGGAGTTCAATACAATACCTAGTTTACTGTACTGAAATATATTCTACTGCGCTGTACTGTACTTTACTGTACTATACTGAACTATACTGTACTATACTGTACTGAACTATATTATACTGCAGTGTACTGTACTATACTATACTGAACTATACTGTACAGTACTGTACTGCGCTGTGCTATACTGTACTGAACAATATTTTACTAATCTCTACTGTACTGTACTACACTATATTGAACTATACTGTACTATACTGTACTGAACTATATTCTACTGCACTGTACTATACTGTACTGTACTGAGCTGTACTATAATGTACTATAATGTACTGAGCTGTACTGAGCTGTACTGAGCTGTACTATAATGTACTGTACTGAGCTGTACTATACTGTACTGTGTACAGTACATTACTGTACTGTATTGAAATCTACTCTACTGTTCTGTAATGTACTGTACTGAGCTGTACTACAATGTGCTATAATATACTGTACTATACTGTACTGTACTGAGCTGTACTATAATGTACTATAATATACTATACTGTACTGTACTGAGCTGTACTATAATGTACTATAATATACTATACTGTACTGTACTGAGCTGTACTATAATATAATATACTGTACTGTACTGTACTGTAATGTAATACACTCTAATGTGCTGTACGTTGATGTCCAAACTTGTTTAACATAGACGTCTATGATTGGTTCAAACAAAATCTGAACCAAATCAAATCAAATTTTATTGGTCACTTACACGTGTTTATTAGCAGATGTTATTGCAGGGTGTAGCAAAAATGCTTGTGTTTCTAGCTCCAACAGTGCAGTAATATCTAACAAGTAATATCTAACAATTTACACAACATATACCCAATACACACAAATCTAAAGTAAATAAATGGAATTAAGAATATATAAACATTTGGACGAGAAATGTCAGAGTGGCATAGACTTAAGATACAGTAGAATAGTATAGAATACAGTATATACATATGAGATGAGTAATGCCAGATATGTAAACATTATTAAAGTGACTAGTGTTCCATTTATTAAAGTGGCCAGTGATTTTAAGTCTATGTATATAGGGCAGCAGCCTCTAATGTGCTAGTGATGGCTATTTAACAGTCTGATGGCCTTGAAATAGAAGCTGTTTTTCAGTCTCTCGGATGATTGAGTTGGAGGCGTGCGCAGCCAGCAATTATAGACATTTATGTTTCACAAGTTTGGAAATCACAGTACAGCTTAGTAGAGCAACCACATTTGGTTTTATTAAAATTATAGTGTGTAGAATAATAACCAAATATGCAAAGGAGTATATTGCATATTTCTACCTTTCGGTAACTATTTAAGATACCTCACCATGAAGAGAATGACATTCTTAATTGTCATTATTCATAATTATGCATTTCTGTCTAGTACAGATCATGGACACATGATGTCGTTCTGTTACCATCATTCTGTTACCGTCGTTCTGTTACCAACATTCTGTTACCGTCATTCTGTTACCGTCATTCTGTTACCGTCATTCTGTTACCGTCATTCTGTTACCGTCATTCTGTTACTGGTGTAAATCTCCTTCACTTACTGTAGTTCAAAAACCAACGTGGATTTTTTTTCTAACAAAAGGTGTCATTTCATAGCTGACACCCCATTCTTTCTGAAGACAGATTTAAATCTTAATTTGGAGCAGATTTTTTGGAAAATGTGGTCACATCAAAACTTTTTTTACCAAATTTGCATCTGCACAGTTTTCCGAGTAAATGTTCATAAAAACAATTTTACTGTGTAAATGATTAAAAGTTAGTCCTTGTGCATAGAGTTGTATGGTTTGTTAAACTTTGAAATTAATGTTTGTAGTTTGGCATACATTTCAAGTGAAAAAATTAATTATGTTATCGTGGAATTGCCCACTATGTGGACAGAGGCTTTTGTGTTGACCAATTATTATCCACGTCGCCCACCCATAAAATGTCTCGAAGTTGATATACTTTGCGCTCTACACATCGATGTGAGTTGATGTGGACAGCAAAAGTTAGAAGCTGTAGCAGAACTATGTGGATATTGAAGGATTATAAATTAGTGCTGGAAAGTATGCATCACAAATGGGACCTTATCCCCTGTGTAGTACACTACTTTTGACCAAGAACCCATAGGGCTCTGGTAAAAAGTAGTGCACTATATAAGGAATAGTGTGCTGGGATGAAGACCAAATCCTCATGCTAAATGGAGTGGGTGTCTGTTTTTGCCCTTTATGACTGTGAAATTAATCAGCCTGGACACAAATAATATAAATAATAATAAGGATGAGTAGTTTTATTAATAAAAAGTTTTACAGCAAAATAGCAGTAATTGTTATAAAAAAAAGTAACCCATGTTTTCTCTCTCTCCTTCTCTCTTTATCTCTCTTTCTCTCTCTCTCTCTCCCCTTCTTTCTTTCTTTACCTCTCTCTCTGTCTCTCTCTCTCTCCTTCTCTCTTTCTTTATCTCTCTTTCTCTCTCTCTCTTTATCTCTCTCTCTCCCTCTTTCTAATTTAATGAAACTCTAATGTAATATTTAAATTATACTAATTCTATATTTTATGGAGATTAGTGGGTTTAGAATGTAAGTAGTTGTCACGTCCTGACCAGCAGATGGAGCTGTTGTAGTAGTTTGGGGGTCAGGACGTGGCAGTCTTGTGTGTGTGTGTTTGAATGTTCTCTGTGTCTTGTGACTCCTGATCAGGAACAGCTGGGGATCGTTGTTCCTGATTGGGAGTCATATATGTAGGAGTATGTTTGTCACTGGGGGTTGTAGGGAATTGTGGTGAGCACTGCTTTTTTTTTTTTTGGTTTAGCCTGCTACACTGTCGTATCGTGAGTACTGTTCATTGTTTTGTTTATTGTTTTTCCCAGTGGATACTTTACTTGTTTTGTTAATTAAAGAAACATGAGTGTCCACACTTCTGCTGCGCCTTGGTCCTCCTTTCAAATCCACAATGGATACTGTGCCAGAATTCCCCACCAACACAGGACCAAGCAGTGGAAGATGGCTGGCGAGGACTGGGAGACACGACGGGTAAGGGAGACCGAGAAGCACCCCCAATAATTTTTTAGGGGGGGGCACAAGGGCTGTTTGACAGGGCAGGAGCTGCCCGCCAGTCAACAGTCGCCAGAGCTGCCCGCCAGTCAACAGTCGTCAGAGCTGCCCGCCAGTCAACAGTCGTCAGAGCTGCCCGCCAGTCAACAGTCGTCAGAGCTGCCCGCCAGTCAACAGTCGTCAGATCTGCCCGCCAGTCAACAGTCGTCAGATCTGCCCGCCAGTCAACAGTCTCCAGAGCTGCCCGCCAGTCAACCATCACCAGAGCTGCCCGCCAGTCAACAGTCGTCAGAGCTGCCCGCCAGTCAACAGTCGTCAGAGCTGCCCGCCAGTCAACAGTCGTCAGAGCTGCCCGCCAGTCAACAGTCGTCAGAGCTGCCCGCCAGTCAACAGTCGCCAGAGAGGCCAGACTGCCCTGAACTGCCGGAGTGGCCAGACTGCCCCGAACTGCCGGAGTGGCCAGACTGCCCCGAACTGCCGGAGTGGCCAGACTGCCCCGAACTGCCGGAGTGGCCAGACTGCCCCGAACTGCCGGAGTGGCCAGACTGCCCCGAACTGCCGGAGTGGCCAGACTGCCCCGAACT
The DNA here is from genome assembly GCF_901001165.1 of Salmo trutta. NCBI lineage: Eukaryota > Metazoa > Chordata > Actinopteri > Salmoniformes > Salmonidae > Salmo > Salmo trutta. The sequence goes on along the minus strand of NC_042966.1, from coordinate 41,386,695 downwards.
GCCGGAGTGGCCAGACTGCCCCGAGCTGCCGGACTGCCCAGACTGCCCCGAGCTGCCGGACTGCCCAGACTGCCCCGAGCTGCCGGACTGCCCAGACTGCCCCGAGCTGCCGGACTGCCCAGACTGCCCCGAGAGGCCAGACCGCCCCGACAGCCTGGAACGGCCACGTTTTCCGATTTCAAAAAGGTTTTACGGGGAAAGCATAAAGTTAGGTTATGTTAGGAGAGTAAATTGACAATAGCTGCGTGTAGTGTATTGTCGATTCAAAGACAGGCGTCACCAAAACCATAAAATCAGCTAAAATTATGCACTAACCTTTTACAATCTCCATCAGATGACACTCCTAGGACATTATGTTAGACAATGCATGCATTTTTAGTTCTATCAAGTTCATATTTATATCTAAAAACAGCGTTTTACTATGGCGTTGATGTTCAGGAAATCGTTTCCCTCCAATACCGGCAGTCAAGTCATGACAACAAAATAATTAATTAATATTAGAAAACATTGGTAAAATATTATATTGTCATTCAAAGAATTATAGATTTACATCTCTTGAACGCAATGGACTTGCCAGATTTAAAATTAACCTTACTGGGAAATCACACTTTGCAATAATCTGAGCACTGCGCCAGAAAAATACGCATTGCGATACAGACTAACCGCCATGTTAGAGAGATCTAAAATCGAAAATACTATGTAAATAATCCATTACCTTTGATTCTCTTCATCAGATGTCACTTCCAAAGAATCCCAGGTCCATAACGAATGTAGTTTTGTTCAAAAAAGCTCATCATTTATGTCCAAAAACCTCCGTGTTGTAGCACATGATCTAAGCCAGCCGGACTTCACTTCACATCACGAACGGAAAAAATATATTTACGTTCGTTCAAACATGTCAAACGTTGTATCGCATAAATCATTAGGGCCTTTTTTAACCAGAACATGAATAAAATTCAAGGCGGACCATTGGGTTCTCTTTTAAAACGTTTCGGAATGAGAGTACCCACCATCAACTCGCCCGCCAGGTGTCTAATGGGCCATCGCCGTTCCAAAGCTCTTCTTCAGTCAGATCTCACTGTAGAAGACTCAAAACACTTTGTAAAGGCTGGGGACATCTTGTGGAAGCAATAGGAAGTGCCAAAACATTCCTCACCCCCTTTGTTTTTCAATGGTATAGGCTTAAAGTCAATTCAACACATCAGGTATCCACTTACTGTCAGAATCTGTCTCAGGGTTTTGCCTGCCAAATGAGTTCTGTTATACTCACAGACACCATTCAAACAGTTTTTGAAACTTTAGGGTGTTTTCTATCCATATATAATAAGTATATGCATATTGTAGTTACTGGGTAGGATTAGTAACCAGATTAAATCTGGTACATTTTTTTATCCAGCCGTGAAAATACTGCCCCCTATACCCTAACAGGTTAACCCATACGGCATGACGAGGTACTCATAATGGCCAGATGTGGTACTAAATGCGGTTTTCCACTCGTCTCCATCTCGGATACGCACCAAGTTATACGCACTCCTGAGATCCAATTTCGTGAAGAAGCGCGCCCCGTGAAATGACTCCACTGCCGTAGCAATGAGAGGTAGCGGGTAACTGAAACCCACTGTGATAGCATTTAGACCTCTATAGTCAATGCACGGGCGCAGACCTCCCTCCTTCTTCTTCATGAAAAAGAAGCTCGAGGAGACGGGGGATTTAGAGGGCCGAATGTATCCCTGTCTCAAGGACTCAGTGACGTATGTATCCATAGCCACTGTCTCCTCCTGAGACAGAGGATACACGTGACTCCTAGGAAGAACCGCGTCAGCCTGGAGGTTTATCGCACAATCCCCTCGTCGATGGGGTGGTAATAGAGTCGCCTTCGTCTTACTGAAAGCGATAGCCAAATCGGCATACTCTGAGGGAATGTGCACGGTGGAGACTTGGTCTGGACTCTCCACCGTAGTCGCATCGATGGAAACTCCTATGCACCTACCTGAGCACTCCCCCGACCACCCCGTTAGAGCCCTCTGCCCCCACGAAATCTGGGGGTTGTGTGTGGCTAGCCAGGGGATTCCCAGTACCACTGGGAACGCTGGGAACGCTGGGCTGATACGCTCCACATGACCCCCCCACGTCTGCATAACCAGTGGCACTGTGATCTCCCCTACTTGGCCTGACCCTAGCGGTCGACTATCTAGGGCGTGCACGGGGAAGGGGTGGTCCAGCTGAACCAGGGGAATCCCTAACCTCTTCGCTAACCCATGGTCCATAAAACTCCCAGCTGCACCTGAATCGACTAGCGCCTTATACTGGAAGTGAGGGGAAAAATTAGGAAAACAAACGGAGGTGTACAAGTGGTCGACAGGGGGCTCTGGGTGTGGCTGGTGCGGACTCACCTGGGGGGCCGAAGCAGTGCTCTGCCTGCCCTCCGAACTCCCGGAGGGACCTCTCCAGCACCGGTCCACAGTGTGTCCTCTGTGTCCACATCGGGTGCAGGAGAGACCCCTCCCTCCGGTCCTCCTCGGTGCAGCCCCCCCTATCTCCATGGGCTGTGGAGCGGGAGGACTGGTAGGCGGAACGAACAGGCCCCGACTGGAACGTCCCCGGGCAGCCAGCAGGTTGTCCAATCTAATGGACAAATCCACCAGTTGGTCCAGAGTGGAGGTGTTGTCCCTACATGCCAGCTCCCGGCGGACGTCCTCGCGAAGGCTGCACCTATAGTGGTCTATCAGGGCCCGCTCGTTCCACCCCGATCCAGCGGCGAGAGTCCGGAAATCCAATGCGAAATCCTGAGCGGTCCTCGTCTCCTGTCTCAAATGGAATAGTAGCTCACCCGCCGCCCTGCCCTCCGGGGGATGATCGAAAACCGCCCGGAAGCGGCGGGTGAACTCCGGGTAGTCACCCCGGGCCGAGTCTGGACCATCCCAGACCGCATTGGCCCATTCCAGGGCTCGACCCGTGAGACACGAGACGAGGACGCTCACCCTCTCTTCGTCGGAGGGAGGGGGGCGGACGGTCACCAGGTACAGTTCCAGTTGGAGCAAGAACCCCTTGCACCCAGAGGCCGTCCCATCGAACTCTCTGGGCGGTGAAATCCGAATCCCGCCGGTACCCGCTTCAGTGGGTGTGGGTAGGGGCGCAGGGTGAGGGACCGGAGCTGGTCTGGCTGGGGAGGCACCTCTCTCCCAGCTCTCCAACCGGGCCAACACCTGATCCATTGCCGAGCCTAGGCGGTGGAGGAGGCCGGCATGTTGGGAGACCTGCTCAGCCATGGATGGCGCTTCTGCTCCTGCTGACTCCATAGGTTGACGGTGCGGGATTCTGTCACAGTTGACTTGGACTGGTGTAAGGCGGAATCAGATGCAGGAGACAGGTGCTGGAGTTGAGTGTCCTTTTAATAATTTGACACACAAAAAACAAAACCCCGAGGCACAGGGCGCTACAGACAGACTGCCTGGGAAAAACACATTCCCGATATTGCGAACTATATATATTAGCGGCACAAAAAAGGCACGGGGCGCAACCCGGTAAATCCTCTCTTCCTTAAACTGTCAGAAAACAAACCCGTAATAAAACACGGACCACCGTCCTGAGTGGACAATCAACAATCCCGCACAAAATCCCAACTGAAAACACACCTTAAATAAATCCCCACTAATGACAACACAAAACAGGTGCGGAACAGACAGACAAAACTAAACGACAGAAACAACGATCGGTGGCAGCTAATAGGCCGGCGACGACGACCGCCGAGCGCCGCCCGACCGAGGAGGGGCGCCACTTTCGTTGGATCCTGTGACATTGTGAGGTTGTCTTATTCTGATTATAGATATACAATTAATACCTGTTTAGAAACTAATATTAAAAACAGCTAGCAGGCAAATGTTTTATTATATGAATAAGCTTCATTAGAAGAACAGCAGGCTTAGGTGGGACGTTGTCACGCCCTGACCATAGAGATCCTTATTATTCTCTGTTTGGTTAGGTCAGGGTGTGACTCGAGTGGGAAAATCTATGTTTTCTGTTTCTTTGTTTTTGGGCCGAGTGTGGTTCCCAATCAGAGGCAGCTGTCTATCGTTGTCTCTGATTGGGAATCATACTTAGGCAGCCTATTTTCTTCCTGTGTTTGTGGGAGGATGTTTTCTGTTTAGCATCTGTTGCCTGACAGAACTGTGTGTTTTCGTTTTTTGCCTTTTGTTATTTTGTTTGAGTGTGTTGTGATAATAAAGAATCATGAGGACTTACACCGCTGCTCTTTGGTCGACTTCTCCAACTAACGACGACCGTTTGCGACGTTAATTAAATCCTATGTATCATTATGATTCACTTGATTGAAAATAACTAATGCTAAATGGATTAGGTCTTTTAATCTTGATTAAAATGTAGGGGCAGAGGATCATTAGAATATTTTTTGGGCCAACCGTGAATGAGAGTGTCATTCCAGTTTATCTAATCTGTTGAGTTATGCTGTTACATGTTAATATGATTATGTCCAGTGATAGTGACATGTGAAAGAATCACGTATTGGCCTTGTGTCAAATGAGAACTGTTGACTAAGTCAATAGTTCTCAGTTCTCTCCTCAGGGACCCCCAACTGTTCCAGAGCCACCATACCTGATTTAACTAGTTAATAAACACAATAATTAAACCAATGGAAGTTTAACAACATAAAATCCCTGTAGGTTCTTAATAAACCGTTCTTTATAAACGTTCTATAAAGAACTGTACAAAAGGGTTCATATAGCCACCAAAAGGGTTGAAACCATAGCGGAACCATTTTTTGGTGCTATCTATATCTTTTCTTTAATGGTTCTTCATTTATGAAAAAAACTTTTTAGCCCTTTTTCTCACAAATTGTTAGTTTACAGTCTTGTCCCATCGCTGCAACTCCCATACGGACTCGGGAGAGGTCGAAGGTCGAGAGCCATTCGTCCTCTGAAACACGACCCTGCCGAGCCGCACTGCTTCTTAATTAACACACTGCCTGTACAGGAAACACTGTACAGCTGGCGACCGAAGTCAGCGTGCATTGTGCCTGGAGTCGCTAGACCGTGATGGGACAAGGACATCCCAGCCGAACAAACCCTCCCCTAACCCGGACGACGCTGGGAGTCGCTAGACCGTGATGGGCACAAGGGCATCCCATCTGACCAAACCCTCCCCTAACCTGGACGACGATGGGCCAAATGTGCGCCCACCTCATGGGTCTCATGTAGCAGGGTTCCGCTATAGTTACAAGCCAAATAACCCTTATTTGGCTCTATATATAACCATTAGTTGTTAATGTGTAGAGCTAGCCAGGGAGAGTTTACAGTTACAGAGGCTAAAGTCTATGTTGATTACCATAGCGCTAGCTGGGGGAAGGTCCCGGCTATGGAGGCTAAAGTCTATGTTGATAACCATAGCGCTAGCTGGGGAAAGGTCCCGGCTATGGAGGTTAAAGTCTATGTTGATTACCATAGCGCTAGCCAGGGAAAGGTCCCGGCTATAGAGGTTAAAGTCTATGTTGATTACCATAGCGCTAGCTAGGGAAAGGTCCCCTCTATGGAGGCTAAAGTCTATGTTGATTACCATAGCGCTAGCTAGGGAAAGGTCCCGGCTATGGAGGCTAAAGTCTATGTTGATTACCATAGGGCTAGCTGGGGAAAGTTCTCCTCTATGGAGGCTAAAGTCTATGTTGATTACCATAGGGCTAGCTGGGGAAAGGTCCCCTCTATGGAGGCTAAAGTCTATGTTGATAACCATAGCGCTAGCTGGGGAAAGGTCCCCTCTATGGAGGCTAAAGTCTATGTTGATTACCATAGGGCTAGCTGGGGAAAGGTCCCCTCTATGGAGGCTAAAGTCTATGTTGATAACCATAGCGCTAGCTGGGGAAAGGTCCCCTCTATGGAGGCTAAAGTCTATGTTGATTACCATAGGGCTAGCTGGGGAAAGGTCTCCTCTATGGAGGCTAAAGTCTATGTTGATACCATAAGGCTAGCTGGGGAAAGGTCTCCTCTATGGAGGCTAAAGTCTATGTTGATTACCATAGGGCTAGCTGTGGAAAGGTCCCCTCTATGGAGGCTAAAGTCTATGTTGATACCATAGCGCTAGCTAGGGAAAGGTCCCGGCTATGGAGGCTAAAGTCTATGTTGATACCATATCGCTAGCTGGGGAAAGGTCCCCTCCATGGAGGCTAAAGTCTATGTTGATAACCAAAGCGCTAGCTGGGGAAAGGTCCCCTCTATGGAGGCTAAAGTCTATGTTGATACATTAGGGCTAGCTGGGGAAAGGTTCCCTCTATGGAGGCTAAAGTCTATGTTGATTACCATAGGGCTAGCTGGGGAAAGGTCCCCTCTATGGAGGCTAAAGTCTATGTTGATTACCATAGGGCTAGCTGGGGGAAGGTTTCGAACTATGGAGGCTAAAGTCTATGTTGATACCATAGCGCTAGCTGGGGGAATGTCCCGGCTATGGAGGCTAAAGTCTATGTTGATTACCATAGCGCTAGCTGGGGAAAGGTCTCCTCTATGGAGGCTAAAGTCTATGTTGATAACCATAGGGCTAGCTGGGGAAAGGTCCCGGCTATGGAGGCTAAAGTCTATATTGATTACCATAGCGCTAGCTGGGGAAAGGTCCCCTCTATGGAGGCTAAAGTCTATGTTGATTACCATAGCGCTAGCTAGGGAAAGGTCCCAGCTATGGAGGTTAAAGTCTATGTTGATTACCATAAGGCTAGCTGGGGAAAGGTCCCGGCTATGGAGGATAACATCTATATAACCTTGTGGACGTGCTAGCATTCTCTGACCGGTAAACACTTGCCTGTCATTTTTCAGACATAGTGAGTGGAGATGAACCCTAACCCTAAAGACACACATTCAGTTGAAGTCAGAATTTTACATACACTTAGGTTGGAGTCGATTAAAACTCGTTTTATCAAACCCTCCACAAATTTCTTGTTAACGAACTATAGTTTTGTCAAGTCGGTTAGGACATCTACTTTGTGCATGACACAAGTAATTTTCCCAACAATTGTTTACAGACAAATTATTTCACTTATAATACACTGTATCACAATTCCAGTGTGTCAGAAGTTTACATACACTAAGTTGACTGTGCCTTTTAAACAGCTTGGAAAATTCCAGAAGATGATGTCATGACTTTAGAAGCTTCTGATAGGCTAATTGTCATCATTTGAGTCAATTGGAGGTGTACCTGTGGATGTACTTCAAGGCCTACCTTCAAACTCAGTGCCTCTTTGCTTGACATGATGGGAAATTTAAAAAAGACCTCAGAAAAAACTGTAGACCTCCACAAGTCTGGTTCATCCTTGGGATCAATTTCCAAACGCCTGAACGTACCACGTTCATCTGTACAAACAATAGTACGCAAGTATAAACACCATGGGACCACGCAGCCGTCACACCGCTCAGGAAGGAGACACATTCTGTATCCTAGAGATGAAGGTGCTTTGGTTGCAAAAAGTGCAAATCAATCCCAGAACAACAGCAAAGGACCTTGTGAAGATGCTGGAGGAAACAGGTACAAAAGTATCTATATCCACAGTAAAACGAGTCCTAAAATTGACATAACCTGAAAGGCTGCTCAGCAAGGCAGAAGCCACTGTTCCAAAACCGCAATAAAAAAAGCCAGACTACTGTTTGCAACTGCACATGGGGACAAAGATCCTACTTTTGGAGAAATGTCCTCTGGTCTGATGAAACAAAAATAGAACTCTTTGGCCATGATGACCGTCGTTATGTTTGGAGGAAAAAGGGGGAGGCTTGCAAGCCGAAGAACACCATCCCAACCGTGAAGCCCGGGGATGGCAGCGTCATGTTGTGGGGGTGCTTTGCTGGAGGAGGGACTGGTGCACTTCACAAAATAGATGACATCATGAGGGAGGAAAATTATGTGGATATATTGAAGCAACATCTCAAGACATCAGTCAGGAAGTTAAAGCTTGGCCACAAATGGGTCTTCCAAATGGACAATGACCCCAAGCATACTTCCAAAGTTGTGGCAAAATGGCTTAAGGACAACAAAGTCAAGGTATTGGTGTGGCCATCACAAAGCCCTGACCTCAATCCCATAGAAAATTTGTGGGCAGAACTGAAAAAGCTTGTGTGAGCAAGGAGGCCTACAAACCTGACTCAGTTACACCAGCTCTGTCAGGAGGAATGGGCCAAAATTCACCCAACTTATTGTGGGAAGTTTGTGGAAGGCTACCCAAAACGTTTGACCAAGTTAAACAATTTAAAGGCAATGCTACCAAATACTAATTGAGTGTATGTAAACTTCTGACCCACTGGGAATGTGATGAAAGAAATAAAAGCTGAAATAAATAATTCTCTACTATTATTCTGACATTTCACATTCTTAAAATAAAGTGGTGACCCTAACTGACCTAAGACAGGGATTTTTTACAAGGATTAAATGTCAGGAATTGTGAAAAACTGAGTTTAATGTATTTGGCTAAGGTGTATGTAAATTTCCAACTTCAACTGTAGCTACTGAGACTGAGGTTAGAATCGTGTTTCTATGGTGACTCAGTGGACATGTTGGTGAAAGATAGTCAGGGTTTATTGGCTACAGTGTCTCTTCAGGACATTGGGTCTGTGGAGTTGGTCTTGTTTAAACAGACATGACCACTGTATAGAGTTCAAAAATGGCATAACTTTCACAGCTTTGTAGCACATTAGCTAAATAGCAGAGAATGAAAGAAAATAGGACAATTCCTGGAGAGGTAAGAATACTGTCCTTCATAAGAAACCAAAATATGTTTACCAAATCTGTAGTAGTACATTTGGTGAAACGGAAGAGAATACAAGATAACAGACTGTAGAGTTACGTTTAAGGCATCACCAACAGTACATCACACTATAAATCAAAAATATGTTCCTATTTTCCTGTTGTCATACGTTACAGGGGTGAGAGACCTTTGCATTTTAACTGTCCGTATTTCGTATTCGTGAAAAAATGCCACCATATGGCTTTTATAGAACATCCTTATGGCTTTTATAGAAGAACCTAATGGCTTTTACAGAACCTAATGGCTTTTACAGAACCTAATGGGTTTTACAGAACCTAATGGGTTTTACAGAACCTAATGGCTTTTACAGAACCTAATGGCTTTTACAAAACCTAATGGCTTTTACAGAACCTAATGGCTTTTATAGAACCATATGGCTTTTATAGAAGAACCTAATGGCTTTTACAGAACCATATGGCTTTTATAGAAGAGCCTAACAGCTTTTATAGAACCATATCGCTTTTACAGAACCTAATGGCTTTTATAGCAGAACCTAATGGCTTTTATAGAAGAACCATATTGCTTTTATAGAAGAATCTAATGGCTTTTATAGAATGACCGTATGGATTTTATAGAAGAACCGTGTGGGTTTTGTAGAAGAACCGTATGGCTTTTAAAGAAGAACCATATGGCTTTTTGATATTCTTTTCCTTCCAATTCATCTAATATTGTAATTGATTAAAGTATTAAAATGGACCATTTAACCCATCGACACGGTACCTGTGCCCTAATATCATTATTAACACTGTCTGAATTCCAAATGGAACCCTATTCCCTACATAGTGCACTACTTTAGCTCAATTGGTCCTGGTCAAAAGTTGTGCACTAAAAAAAAGAATAAGGTGCCAATTTGGGACACTGACGGTGTGTGATAGTAACATCACCCTGCACATAAACTCCCATTTGGCGAGCAGGGCAGGCGAGAGGCGGGTGGGTGGAATTGATCCCCCCTCAGCCATCAAGACAGTTTCAGTAGTGGTGTGTGTGTGTGTGTGTGTGTGTGTGTGTGGGGGGGGGGGGGGTTGTCTTTAGTGGCGCTCTGCGTTCGTTCAAAGCCCAGTTTAATAAGGTAAACCAGTCATGAGCCGTTAAACCGGCAGAGAAAGAATAAATAAACAGAGGTGCCTTGTCCCTAGTAACCCTTAAACAGAGGTGCCCTGTCCCTAGTAACCCTTAAACAGATGTGCCTTGTCCCTAGTAACCGTTAAACAGAGGTGCCTTGTCCCTAGTAACCCTTAACCAGAGGTGCCTTGTCCCTAGTAACCCTTAAACAGAGGTGCCTTGTCCCCAGTAACCCTTAACAAGAGGTGCCTTGTCCCTAGTAACCCTTAAACAGAGGTGCCTTGTCCCTAGTAACCCTTAAACAGATGTGCCTTGTCCCTAGTAACCCTTAAACAGAGGTGCCTTGTCCCTAGTAACCGTTAAACAGAGGTGCCTTGTCCCTAGTAACCCTTAAACAGAGGTGCCTTGTCCCTAGTAACCCACATAGGTGCCTTGTCCCTAGTAACCCTTAAACAGAGGTGCCTTGTCCCTAGTAACCGTTAAACAGAGGTGCCTTGTCCCTAGTAACCCTTAAACAGAGGTGCCTTGTCCCTAGTAACCCTTAAACAGAGGTGCCTTGTCCCTAGTAACCGTTAAACAGAGGTGCCTTGTCCCTAGTAACCCTTAAACAGAGGTGCCTTGTCCCTAGTAACCCTTAAACAGAGGTGCCCTGTCCCTAGTAACCGTTAAACAGAGGTGCCCTGTCCCTAGTAACCGTTAAACAGAGGTGCCTTGTCCCTAGTAACCCTTAAACAGAGGTGCCTTGTCCCTAGTAACCCTTAAACAGAGGTGCCTTGTCCCTAGTAACCCTTAAACAGAGGTGCCTTGTCCCTAGTAACCCTTAAACAGAGGTGCCTTGTCCCTAGTAACCCACAGAGGTGCCTTGTCCCTAGTAACCCTTAAACAGAGGTGCCCTGTCCCTAGTAACCGTTAAACAGAGGTGCCTTGTCCCTAGTAACCCTTAAACAGAGGTGCCTTGTCTCTAGTCACCCTTAAACAGAGGTGCCTTGTCCCTAGTAACCGTTAAACAGAGGTGCCTTGTCCCTAGTAACCCTTAAACAGAGGTGCCCTGTCCCTAGTAACCGTTAAACAGAGGTGCCTTGTCCCTAGTAACCCTTAAACAGAGGTGCCTTGTCCCTAGTCACCCTTAAACAGAGGTGCCTTGTCCCTAGTAACCGTTAAACAGAGGTGCCTTGTCCCTAGTAACCCTTAACCAGAGGTGCCTTGTCCCTAGTAACCCTTAACCAGAGGTGCCTTGTCCCTAGTAACCCTTAAACAGAGGTGCCTTGTCCCTAGTAACCCTTAAACAGAGGTGCCTTGTCCCTAGTAACCCTTAAACAGAGGTGCCTTGTCCCTAGTAACCGTTAAACAGAGGTGCCTTGTCCCTAGTAACCCTTAAACAGAGGTGCCTTGTCCCTAGTAACCGTTAAACAGAGGTGCCTTGTCCCTAGTAACCCTTAAACAGAGGTGCCTTGTCCCTAGTAACTCTTAAACAGAGGTGCCTTGTCCCTAGTAACCGTTAAACAGAGGTGCCTTGTCCCTAGTAACCCTTAAACAGAGGTGCCTTGTCCCTAGTAACCCTTAAACAGAGGTGCCTTGTCCCTAGTAACCCTTAAACAGAGGTGCCTTGTCCCTAGTAACCCTTAAACAGAGGTGCCTTGTCCCTAGTAACCCTTAACCAGAGGTGCCTTGTCCCTAGTAACCCTTAAACAGAGGTGCCTTGTCCCTAGTAACCCTTAAACAGAGGTGCCTTGTCCCTAGTAACCCTTAAACGGAGGTGCCCTGTCCCTAGTAACCCTTAAACAGAGGTGCCCTGTGTCATGTAAAAATCATCCCAGCGTCAACTAGTTCCCAATCGCTCTGATCGTGTTCTGGATGTAATATCATGCTGTAAAATGGTACCAGTTCAATAATTGCAAGCACATCTCTTTATGTGGATAGCTGAGCATATCTCTTTATGTGGATGGCTGAGCATATCTCTTTATGTGGATGGCTGAGCATATCTCTTTATGTGGATGGCTGAGCATATCTCTTTATGTGGATGGCTGAGCATATCTCTTTATGTGGATGGCTGAGCACATCTCTTTATGTGGATTGTTGAGCTCATGCGGATGTTTCTCTCACACCCTCCCTTGATTGGTCAGAGTATTGACTCTGACCAATCAAGGAGCTTGATGAGGTGTGAGGTCAGCATATGAATACCAGGACTCGCTCGTCAAAGTGCTGAGGGTTGATGTGAGGAGAGATTTTTTTTGGCGATTGCAAAGATTTGGGAACTACGTATTTCTGATAGGCAAGTCAGTTAAGAACAAATTCGGCCTACCAAAATGAAAAAGGCCTCCTGTGTGCATGGGGGCTGAGATTAAAAATAAAAATAAATTAATATATAGGACAAAACACACATGACGACAAGAGAGACAACACAACACTACATAAAGAGAGACCTAAAGACAACAATATAGCAAGGCAGCAACATATGCCAACACAGCATGGTAGCAACACAACAACAACATGGTAGCAACACAACATGGTAGAAACACAGCATGGTAGCAACACAACATGACAACAACATGGTAGCAACACAACACGGTAGCAACACAACATGACAACAACATGGTAGCAACACAACATGACAACAACATGGTGGAAACACAACATGGTAGCAACACAACATGTCAGTTTAAAACTGAAAATACTTTTTCTAAATTGAATTAAAATATCCATGTGACATTGTTACTAACAAGGATATACCATAAAATGTCAAATTATCAAACAAACTTTTTTTATTTTATTTATTGATCCTCGTAAAAAGACCGATAGCGTTCACGTGTGTAGCTTGTTGGACAATCAAAGCTTCAAAGAGGATCAATGTGTACCAAGTGTAGTGAGAGTTCACTAATGAAATGCAAGATGGAATAAAATGAGGGAATTAAAAGTTATCTAAATGAGAAGGGAGTAGTAGGCTAGTGGTTAGAGGCAGGTAGCCTAGTGGTTAGAGCAGGTAGCCTTGTGGTTAGAGCAGGTAGGCTAGTGGTTAGAGACAGGTAGCCTAGTGGTTAGAGCAGGTAGCCTAATGGTTAGAGCAGGTAGCCTAGTGGTCAGAGCAGGTAGCCTAGTGGTCAGAGCAGGTAGCCTAGTGGTTAGAGCAGGTAGCCTAGTGGTTAGAAACAGGTAGCCTAGTGGTTAGAGGCAGGTAGCCTAGTGGTTAGAGCAGGTAGCCAAGTGGTTAGAGACAGGTAGGCTAGTGGTTAGAGCAGGTAGCCTAGTGGTTAGAGCAGGTAGCCAAGTGGTTAGAGACAGGTAGCCTAGTGGTTAGAGGCAGGTAGCCTAGTGGTTAGAGCAGGTAGCCAAGTGGTTAGAGACAGGTAGGCTAGTGGTTAGAGCAGGTAGCCTAGTGGTTAGAGCAGGTAGCCAAGTGGTTAGAGACAGGTAGCCTAGTGGTTAGAGCAGGTAGCCTAGTGGTTAGAGCAGGTAGCCAAGTGGTTAGAGCAGGTAGCCTAGTGGTTAGAGCAGGTAGCCTAGTGGTTAGAGACAGGTAGCCTAGTGGTTAGAGCAGGTAGCCTAATGGTTAGAGCAGGTAGCCTAGTGGTTAGAGCAGGTAGCCTAGTGGTTAGAGACAGGTAGCCTAGTGGTTAGAGACAGGTAGCCTAGTGGTTAGAGCAGGTAGCCTAATGGTTAGAGCAGGTAGCCTAATGGTTAGAGCAGGTAGCCTAGTGGTTAGAGCAGGTAGCCTAGTGGTTAAAGCATTGGACTAGTAACCGAGAGGTTGCAAGATTGAATCCCTGAGCTGACAAGGTAAAAATCTGTCGTTCTGCCCCTGAACAAGGCAGTTAACCCACTGTTCCTAGGTAGGCCATTATTGAAAATATTAATTTGTTCTTAACTGACTTGCCTAGTTAAATAAAAGTTAAAAAAAATTAATAAAGGAAACGAGGAACCAACAGGTAGGCTATTGTTTCATCTGAAATGGGTTGGGGAGGAAATACAGCAATTAACCTAGCTACTGTATCTATAGCATGTTGGCCAAGGTAGCCCCATTACCACCAGACGAAATGCTGATAGACACAGTATCTGTATCGGCTGGGAATGACAATGAAAGGTTCACGGTGTTATATTAGCGCAGCAGTTCTGTACTTCTATGGTATTATGTAAAGGAGTTGGTTTATTCTACATATTCAACGCTTCCTCTGGCATCTCACCGTACATCTGCCTGTAGTTATTGAACTCAACCTGTAGGAGGTTTTGTTTGTTGTGAATGAGTAGGCTGGGGGGGAGAAGTTCTGACAGATGGGTGTGTCATAATTGTGGCATAGACACACCCGAGAAACACTCACATCAAACCACAACCTGTCCCCGGTAACTCTTAAAGTCTGGGTACTATGAATGTCATTCCTTTGTATCAAGTGTGCTGTCTGGAAAGAATTTGAGAGGGAAGAACATTACATTTCCTTAGCCCAATCCCTCAATCTCATCCTTGTATACCAACAGCAAATGGTAACGAGGCTAACACTTTTTTTTGCTGATAACCGAATCCCAGATCGTAGCTTTAACGTTTCCCCACAATCGCATAGTGGACAAGCTTCATCCATACAGCAGGAGGATTACGTTCAGTCTAATCTTGGTTAACCCAGAACTAAAGTCTCACATCATTTTTTTTTAGCTTCTCCATTAAGTTCTGGGCCCCATACGTATTAAGAGAAGAGATGCTAGAAACGAGGAGCTCTACCATCTCTCGGGCCAATGTCCCCCTCACCTTCTGAAATCCGAAAGATACTAACACCTGCGAAACCAGTTGTTTACATAGATCTATCCACAAGAGATTACACTTGGTCCAGCTCACAACACACAGTTTACAGCTCATAGTTCACATTTTTACAGCTCACAGCTCACAGCTTACAGCTCACAGTTTACAGTTCTCACAGCTCACATTTTTACAGCTCATAGTTTACAGCTTACAGTTCACAGTTTACAGCTCACAGTTCACAGTTTACAGCTCACAGTTTACAGTTTACAGCTCACAGACAGCTCACAGGTCACAGCTCACAGTTCACATTTTTACAGCTCACAGTTTGCAACTCACAGCTGCAATCACCAATCATCTTCAAAGAGTATCTTCAATAACCCCCCCCCCCTTCATAAACTAACACTTCACTCTTTCTCTACTAGCTCTGACTTGGTGATAGCTACTTTACTGAAAAAACATGTACTTACTGTAACTGAGATATGTAGCTGTCCGATCTACTGTATCTATCTTCACATGAATGAACTGACTGTAAATCGCTCTGGATGACTAAATTACTAAAATGTAAAATTGCATAGAGAAAGACAGAAAAGGAGATAGATGGAGAGAGAGATGGAGAGAGATGGAGAGAGAGAGAGAGATGGAGAGAGAGATGGAAAGAGAGAGATGGAGACGGAGAGATGGAGAGAGAGAGAGATGGAAAGAGAGAGAGATGGAGACGGAGAGATGGAGAGAGAGAGAGATGGAAAGAGAGAGATGGAGAGAGAGAGAGAGAGAGAGATGGAGGGAGAGAGAGAGAGAGAGAGATGGAGGGAGAGAGAGAGAGAGAGAGATGGAGGGAGAGAGAGAGAGATGAGAGAGAGAGATGAGAGAGAGATGGAGAAAGAGATAGAGAGAGAGACGGAGAGATGGAGAGAGAGAGAGATGGAAAGAGAGAGATGGAGACGGGGAGAGAGAGAGAGAGAGAGAGAGAGAGAGAGAGAGATGGCGAGAGAGAGAGAGAGAGATGGAGGGAGAGAGAGAGAGAGATGGAGAGAGAAAGAGAGTGTTGGAGAAAGAGAGAGAGAGATGGAGAGAGAGATGGAGAGAGAGAGACATGGAGAGAGAGAGAGAGAGAGAGAGAGAGAGATGGGGAGAAAGAGAGATGGAGAGAGAGACAGAGATGGAGACGGAGAGACAGAGAGAGAGATGGAGATGGAGAGATGGAGAGAGAGAGAGAAGGAGAGAGAGAGATGGAGAGAGAGAGAGATGGAGACGGAGAGATGGAGAGAGAGAGAGAAGGGGAGAGAGAGAGATGGAGAGAGAGAGATGGAGAGAGAGAGAGATGGAAAGAGAGAGATGGAGAGAGAGAGAGATGGAGGGAGAGAGAGAAGGAGAGAGAGAGATGGAGAGAGAGAGAGAGAGAGAGATGGAGACGGAGACATGGAGAGAGAGAGAGAAGGGGAGAGAGAGAGATGGAGAGAGAGAGATATGGAGGAACAGACAGATGAATGGATGAGGAGCAGTGAAAGAAGCTAGATGGTTGTTTGGGAATGTTTCCAGTGAAGGGATTATCTGAAATAGAATCATCCTAAATGCTCCCAGAAGCTGCACGTCAATGCATCTCGTTGCCTTTTGAATTGATGATCTGAACGGCAAAATACTGTGTACGTATTTCCTGTGTGTGCATTTACCAAACAGAATTATTATTTTTCCAGTGTTCTATTTCTAATGATTATGATTAACTTGGTTTTCAAATCACCTTGCGTTACCCATATATGAGAAACAATTGTATATGAAGGAAAACGCAACTATTGCTGTAGGGGGTCTAGGTATCATTTTCTCCTATTCACCTTACATGATCACCCAGCAATTAAGTTTTCAGCAATACATCCCTCTTCTCTTCCTGGTTTAAACAATAATTGAATGCATTAGTGTGAGAAACAAAACGAACCAGCGTCAAATGGAGCACTCTACTTTGATTATAGGCCTACGTTCCACTCATCCTGTCTGTCCCTCCGTCCATCTGTCTCTCTCTCTCTCTGTCTGTCTTTTTCTGTCTCTCTGTCTCTCTTTTTCTGTCTCTGTCTCTCTTTTTCTGTCTCTGTCTCTGTCTCTCTCTCTGTCTATCTCTCTCTCTGTCCCTCTCTCTCTCTCTGTCCCTCTCTCTCTCTCTCTCTCTGTCCCTCTCTGTCCCTCTCTCTCTCTCTCTCTCTCTCTCCTTTCTCTCTCTGTCTATCTCTCTCTGTCCCCCCCCCTCTCTCTCTCTCTCTCTCTCTCTCTCTCTCTCTCTCTCTCTCTCTCTCTCTCTCTCTCTCTCTCTCTCTCTCTCTCTCTCTCTCTCTCTCTCTCGCTCTCTCTCCTTTCAATTCAATTTGCTTTATTGGCGTGACATAACATTGTACATATTGCCAAAGCTTACTTTGGATACCTCCATATGAAAATAATAAGAATCAAAATTGTCAACGGGACAACAGTAACAACAATAACCAGGGGTCAAAATAACCATACATTGAACAATAACAATAAGCATACAGTAGAGGACATGTGCAGGTTGATTGGTCTGTCAGACACTGTCCCTCATCTTATGGCAGGCAGCAATGTAGTGCGCTGCCAACCCACAGCTCTCTGCGTCTTCCCCCAACAGGACGGGTAGCCTATCCTCATTAGAGAGGTCTTTAAAACCTTGAATAAGGGTTTCAAATTTGGGAAAATGACACTCTCTAATTGTTTTATATTTTTGACATTTTGTCAGGAAATGCAGCTCTGTCTCAGGTTCTGCTGTTGTGCAGTGATTGCACAGCCTCTACAGGGAGCCAGGTTTTCCTGTGTCTACCCTTCTCAATGGCAAGGCTGTGCTCACTGAGCCTGTACTTTGTCAAGGTTTTTCTAAGGTTTTGATCAGTAACCATAGTCAAAGAGTTAGCCACTGTCGATTTAGGGCCAAATAGCACTGCATTTTGCTTTGTGCTTGTGCTTGTGTTTCCCAATAAGCAATGTAGTTTTGTTTTGACTGTGTTGTAATTTGTTTTATTCTGATTGATTGGATGTTCTGGTCCTGAGGTTTCAGTGTGTTAGTAGAACAGGTTTGTGAACTCAGCCCCAGGACCAGCTAGATGAGGGGACTCTTTTCTTTGCTCAGCTCTTGGCATTGCAGGGCATGGTAATGATATGAGAGGGGGTCACTGTATTTTAGATGTTTCCAAAACTTAATTGCTCTTTTTTGAGTTTTTATTATTAGTGGATAATGGCCTAATTCTGCATGCATTGTTTGTAGTTTTCCTCTGGACATGTAGGATAATCTTACAGAACTCCGCATGCTGTGGCTCAGTTTGTAGAGCATGGTGTTTGCAATGCCAGGGTTGTGGGTTGGGGGCCAGTACAATTTAAAAAAAATAATAATAATAAAATGTATGAAATGTATGCATTCACAACTGTAAGTCGCTCTGGATAAGAGCGTCTGCTAAATGACTAAAATGTAAATGTAAATGTTTCAATGGGGTGTTTGTCCCATTTGGTGAAATCTTGTTTTGCAAGTGGACCCCACACCTCACTGCCATAAAGTGCAATTGGTTCAATGACACATTCAATTAGTTTTCGCCAAATTAGAATAGTTATTTCAATTTTTATTAGTTTTTTAATGGTTGTAGAATGCCCTACGTGCTTTGTCTCTCAGTTCATTCACTGCCTCATTAAGGTGTCCAGTTGAGCTTGTTTTTAAACCTAAGTAATTGTAGTGTGTACAGTACTCTATATATTTTGCACCAATTGAGAACTTTGGTCTAATTCCTTGAGATCTGGATCTTCTCTGAAAAATCATTATTTTAGTATTTTTGGGGTTTACAGCCAGGGCTCCGGTCTGGCAGTACTGCTCTAGCAGGTCCAGGCTCTGCTGTAGGCCATGTGCTGTGGGTGACAGCAGGCATTGGTCCTCCGCGAAGAGTAGGCATTTAACCTCTGAATTGTGGAGACTAACACCAGGGGCTAATGATTTTTCTAGAATTGTGGTCAATTCCTTGATTTAAATATTGAAGACTGTAGGGCTCAAATTACAACCATGGCGAAGGCCTCGCCCCTGATTAAAGAATTCTGTTATTTTCTTGCCAATTTTAATGCTGCATGTATTGCCGGTATACATTGATTTAATTACGTTATATGTTTAACCCCTACACCACTTTCAATAACTTTGTAGAACAGTCCTGTATGCCAAATAGAATCAAATGCTTTTTGGAAGTCGATAAAGCAAGCGTATATTTTGGTATTATTTTGGTGGACATGTTTATCTATCAGGGTCTGTAGGGTGTAAATATGATCAGTCGTGCAATGTTTTGGTATAAATCCAATTTGTATTTTATTCAAGACATTGTGCTTATTAAGAAAGTTTAGAACTTTTCCATTTATAATACTACAGAAAACATTCCCCAGGTTACTGTTCACACAAATGCCTTTGTAATTGTTAGGGTCAAATTTGTCTCCATTCTTAAAGATTTGGGTTATGAGTCCTTGATTCCAGATGTCAGGGAAATAACCTAAGATAGCCAATTTAAATTTTACAGAAGTGAGTTTGAGCATCTCATTTAGGATGCCATCAGGTCTGCATGCTTTTTAAATTTGAGGGCCTGAAGTTTCTTATAGAGCTCCTGGTCAGTAATTGGGGAGTCCAATGGATTTTGATTGTCCTTTGTATCTTTTTCTAATCCATTCAACTTCTCATGAATTTTGCATTGCTCTGTGTTTCTGTCAATTTGAACGGTGTTGTAGAGTGTTTTAAAATGGGTTGTCCATATGTCACCATTTTGTATCACTAATTCCTCTTGTTTTGATTTGTTTCGTTTTTTCAAATTTTGCCAGAAGTTGTTTGTGTTTATGGACTCCTCAATTAGTGTCAGCTGCTTGCTTTTGTACTCTGCTTTTTTGGTTCTGAGTGTATATTTATAGAGTTTTAAAATCTCACAGTAATGAAGGTGTAATTCAACATTATTTGGGTCTCTGTGCTTTTGGTTGGATAGTGTTCTAAGTTTTTTCCTTATAATTTTACAATCTGCATCAAACCAGTTGTCATCTGTGGTCTTTTTTGTTTAGTTTTTTTATCAATTTCATTTGTGCTTCTTTTTCCATTTGCCTGAATATGTAGTTGATGTTTTTTACTGCTAGATTGATGCCTTCTTTACTATGAGTGAATGTGGTATCCAGAAAGTTATCTAAGAGTGTTTGGATATTTTGGTTCCAGGTTGCTTTTTGGTATTCTTCTGTGCTGTTTTGGGCCCACCTGTATGAAGTTCTGATGTTGTATAGCTTACTGGGCTGTGAATGTGTGGTTGTTTCCATGTCTGTTCTTTTGAGGAACAATGTAATTTGGCTGTGATCAGACAGAGGTGTTAGTGACTTGACAGTGAATGAGCTGAGAGAGAAAGGGTCAATGTCTGTAATCATATAGTCTACTGTGCTGTGGCCAAGTGGTGAGCAATAGGTGAATCTCCCCAAAGAGTCCCTCCATAACCTACCATTGACAAAGTACAGGCACAGGCTTCTACAGAGCTGCAACAGATCCCTTCCGATGTTGTTGTTGGTGTTGTCACTGTTGTTTCTATGGGGGAGATGAAGGCAGTTGAAACAGTGTGGGCTGTAATGAAGCTGTCCCCTTGTGTGGTCGTTACATCAGGTAGTGTTCCTGTGAGCTCATTTGTGTCCCCACAGATGAGCACATTTCCCTGGTCCTGGAAATGGCACGTCTCTTCCTCAAGGCTGGGGAAGATCTCCTCTGAGCAATATGGGGATTCTGGAGGGGGATATATATTGCACAAAGGAACACATTTTTTCTGTCAATACAAGTTATTTTTTCAGTTTTAACCAAATTTGATATTTACCAATTATGAAAAGATCAATTAGGTTTTGTAGTACGGATTTGTACCAAATGATTAGTCCTCCAGAGTCTCTGCCTCTATTGACAGAGCTGTGTTTCTGTGATGGCACAATTTCCTCTCTGTAGCCTGTGGGACAGTGAGTGACAATGTCAGCCTTACACCATGTCTCCTGCAGAATAATGACGTCAACATCTTTAAGATTTTTGTCGAACTCCAGTGCTAAACTCTTCAGTCTGAAGGTTGATGAGTTTCGGCCCTGAGAGTTCCACATGCTAACTGATAGGTTGATGAGTTTAGACCCTGAATGTTCCACATGTTAACTGATAGGTTGATGAGTTTAGACCCTGAATGTTCAACATGCTAACTGATAGGTTGATGAGTTTAGGCCCTGAATGTTCCGCATGCTAACTGATAGTGATTTCATGTTGCAAAAAGAAAGAATAGCAGTCAGAAATACAGTAACACATTTTAACGTAACATACATCTTAGCCAAATACATTTAAACTCAGTTTTTCACAATTCCTGACATTTAATCCTAGTAAGAATTCCCTGTCTCAGGTTAGTTAGGATCACCACTTTATTTTAAGAATTGAAATGTCAGAATAATAGCAGAGAGAATTACTTATTTCAGCTTTTATTTCTTTCATCACATTCCCAGTGGGTCAGAGGTTTACTTACACTCAATTAGTATTTGGTAACACTGCCTTTAAATTGTTTAACTTGGGTCAAACGTTTCGGAGAGCCTTCCACAAGCTTCCCATAATAAGTTGGGTGAATTTTGGCCCATTCCTCCTGACAGAGCTGGTGTAACTGAGTCAGGTTTGTAGGCCTCCTTGCTCTCACAAGCTTTTTAAGTTCTGCCCTCAATTTGTTTATGGGATTGAGGTCAGGGCTTTGTGATGGTCACACCAATAGCTTGACTTTGTTGTCCTTAAGCCATTTTGCCACAACTTTGAAAGTATGCTTGGGGTCATTGTCCATTTGGAAGACCCATTTGCGACCAAGCTTTAACTTCCTGACTGATGTCTTGAGATGTTATTTCAATATATCCATATAATTTTCCTGCCTCATGATGCCATCAATTTGTTTGTACAGATGAACATGGTACCTTCAGGCGTTTGGAAATTACTGCCAAGGATGAACCAGACTTGTGGAGGTCTACAATTTTTTGGGCTGATTTCTTATGATTTTCCCATGATGTCAAGCAAAGAGGCACTGAGTTTGAAGGTAGGCCTTGCAATACATCTACAGGTATACCTCCAATTGACTCAATTGATGTCAATTAGCCTATCAGAAGCTTCTAAAGCCCTGCCATCATTTTCTGGAATATTCCAAGCTATTTAAAGGCACAGTCAACTTAGTGTATGTAAAGTTCTGACTGGAATTGTGATACAGTGAATTATAAGTGAAATAATCTGTCTGTAAAGAGTTCTTGTAAAAATTACTTGTGTCATGCACTTGTGTCATTGCCAAGACTATAGTTTGTTAACAAGACATTTGTGGAGTGTTTGAAAAACGAGTTTTAATGACTCCAACCTAAGTGTATGTAATCGTCCGGCTTCAACTGTATTTATATTCCTATTCATTGAACAAGTAAACTGTTAGTACAATATGTGTGTGTATGTGTGTTTAGTTCAGATGGATTGGATAAGCTGTTTAATCTCACTCAATCCTACAGGATTCTTCTGTCCTCTGACGACCTCTGTGTAGCTGCACTGGTCCTGCTTTTGGGCCCTGTGGAGTGGAAGGGGGCCAGGTCTTGGCCGTGGGGATTCCTCTCTGGTCTGGTAGAGGTGGTGGCCTGGTGCGGGATAGTAGGCTTGGCCCGGTCCAGTCTGGCTAAGCCGATGGGAGTCGTGGTGCTCTGGTGGTGGGTGGGGCCTGTGTGGTGCGTTGGGTCTGGTGGGGCGTTGAGGGGGTCTGGGGCTCCTTTGTGGTGCAGTGGTCTGGTAGGGGTCTCTCGGTGGTCCTCTGTCCAGTGCGGCATGGGGTGTTTGTCTATCAAGTGCCACGTCCTTTAGAGACTTGGCAAACATTATGTTTATTATCATTATCTTTATTATTATCTTTATTGTCATTATCTTTATTATTTTTTATCTTTATTATTATTATATTTATTCTCATCGTTATTATCAATATCATTATTATTACTGTCTTTAGTATCATTATCTTTATTATTATCATTATCTTTGTTATTATTATTATCTTCATTATTACTGTCTTTAGTATCATTATATTTATTATTATTATCTTTATTATTATCTTTATTCTCATTATCTTTATTCTCATTATACTTATTATTTTTATCTTTATTATTATTATATTATTATTATTTTTATATTATTATTATTATTATTATTATCTTTAATATCATTATCTTTTTATTCATTATCTTTATTATTATTATATTATTATTATTATTATCTTTAGTATCATTATCTTTATTATCATTATCTTTATTATTATTATATTATTATTATTATTATCTTTAGTATCATTATCTTTATTATCATTATCTTTATTATCATTATCTTTATTATTATTATATTATTATTATTATTTTCGTATTTATTATTATTATATTTATTATCTCTGTCTTTATTATTATCTTTATTATTATTATTATTATCTTTATTATCATTATCTTTATTATTAATATCTTTATTATCATTATCTTTATTATTAATATATTTATTATTATCTTTATTATTATTATTATCTTTATTATCATTATCTTTATTATTAATATCTTTATTATCATTATCTTTATTATTAATATATTTATTATTATCTTTATTATTATTATCTTTATTATCATTATCTTTATTATAATATATTTATTATCATTATCTTCATTATTAATATATTTATTATTATTATCTTTATTATCATTAGCTTTATTATTATTAAATGTATTATTATTTTCTTTATTATCATTATCTTTATTATTACTGTCTTTATTACCATTATCTTTATTATTATCATTAGCTTTATTATTATTATATTTATTAGCCATTATTTGTGGGTACGTTGTTACTTTGTTGCATGTAATGTATGGTTGGACCTAACCCTCTGAGTCCCAGTGGATGGCAGGATTAGAGAACCAGTGGGTACAGTACCTCCCCCTCTCCCCTATTCCTCTCTCCCCTTTGCCTCTATGCCCCTCTCTCCCTATTCCTAGACCCCCTCTCCCCCCTATGCCTCTATCCCCCTCTCTCCCTATTCCTAGACTCCCTCTCCCCCTATGCCTCTATCCCCCTCTCCCCCTGTTCCTCTATTCCTCTCTCCCCCTATTCCTCCAACCCCCTCCCCCATATTCCTCTATCCCCCTCCCCGATATTCCTCTATTCCCCTCTCCCCTATTCCTCTCTCCGCTATGCGTATATCCCCCTCTCCCCCTATTCCTCTACCCCCCTCTCCACCTATCACCCTATTCCTCTCTCCCCTCCCCCTATTCCTCTATCCCCTCCCCCTATTCCTCTATCCCCCTCCCCCAAATTCCTCTATCCCCCTCTCCCCCTATTACTCTATCCCCCTATTCCTCTATCCCTCTCTTCCCCCTATGCCTCTATTCCTCAGAGGCCTCTCTTCCTTCTATTCCTCTCTTCCTTCTATTCCTCTCTTCCTTCTATTCCTCTCTCACCCTCTATTCCTCTCTCCTCCTCTATTCCTCTCTCCCCTCTCCCATTTATCTGGCTACACTGACCTGGACTGAAGCAGAGTGATTTCATGCTTTCAGCTTAGTAACAACATCATGCAAAACACCATTACCCTGGAAGGGACACTCAAGCATTGAGAAGCAGGTCAAGTACTATAACGAAACCATTATACAAAACAACTACAGCCAGCCATGTTTTATTTATTTGTATGTCTCTTCAGTGGAACGCTTTAGAGAGAGGAGAACATGTGGCTTGAATAATGGTTGAATTAAGGGCTAGTTAAATTCCCTGGTAATTGCTGTTTTTATTTTAGAGTAGGACCACTTAATTTAAAAGCCTTGAAAAAGAAGGAGATCCTCTTCAACAGCTCTCTTCAGCTTAGTCCCAAATGGCACCCTATTCCCTATGTAGTGCACTACTTTTGATTAGGGCTCTGGTCAGAAGTAATGCAACTACACACGGAATAAGGGTGCCATTTGGGATGGATCCTCTTGCTTCTGTTTTGGTTTGTCTGAGATGATGTAAAACATAAAGAGGGTATTGTGATGGAGCGCTGTGTTTGCTCAGGTGCCCCTCTCGCGTTCTCTCTCTCTCTCTCTCTCTCTCTCTCTCTATTGGAGGATAATGAAGGAATGCTTACAACCAGATGTTTCCTCTTCATCAACAATCATCTCGCAAGGACCCTCTCAGAGAGAAACAAAGATGGAGGGAGGGAGGGGCAGAGAGGGTTGAGAGAAAAATAAACAGGCTTTTTGTGAAAGAAAGTACTAGGGAGCCTACCAACAAACAGATACCATTCTGGGCGCTTCTATAGGCACAACCAAGGACCATGACACTAGGTGTGGACATGACAGATCCCTAACCTGATCTAAATAGACAATTGTGTTGGGTTCCTTGGAAGAGGCTGATAATCAAACAGTCATCTATCCCAGTTAGTGCTTTAGCAGATACGTTGCTGACTCAGACCTGCTGTGGACCTGAAACTAACTCAGATCTACTGTGGCCTGAAACTCAATAACTCAGATCTACTGTGGCCTGAACTCACTAACTCAGATCTACTGTGGGCCTGAACTCACTAACTCAGATCTACTGTGGCATGAAACTAACTCAGATCTACTGTGGGCCTGAAACTAACTCAGATCTACTGTGGGCCTGAAACTAACACAGATCTACTGTGGGCCTGAACTCACTAACTCAGATCTACTGTGGGCCTGAAACTAACTCAGATCTACTGTGGGCCTGAACTCACTAACTCAGATCTACTGTGGGCCTGAACTCACTAACTCAGATCTACTGTGGGCCTGAACTCACTAACTCAGATCTACTGTGGGACTGAAACTAATTCAGATCTACTGTGGCCTGAAACTAACTCAGATCTACTGTGGGCCTGAAACTAACTCAGATCTACTGTGGGTCTGAACTCACTAACTCAGATTTACTGTGGCCTGAAACTAACTCAGATCTACTGTGGGCCTGAACTCACTTACTCAGATCTACTGTGGGCCTGAAACTAACTCAGATCTACTGTGGGCCTGAAACTAACTCAGATCTAATGTGGCCTGAACTCACTAACTCAGATCTACTGTGGCCTGAAACTAACTCAGATCTAATGTGGGCCTGAAACTAACTCAGATGTACTGTGGGCCTGAACTCACTAACTCAGATCTACTGTGGCCTGAAAATAACTCAAATCTACTGTGGGCCTGAACTCACTAACTCAGATCTACTGTGGGCCTGAACTCACTAACTCAGATCTACTGTGGCCTGAAATTAACTCAGATCTACTGTGGGCCTGAACTCACTAACTCAGATCTACTGTGGGCCTGAACTCACTAACTCAGATATATTCTGGGCCTGAACTCACTAACTCACATCTACTGTGGGCCTGAACTCACTAACTCACATCTACTGTGGGCCTGAACTCACTAACTCAGATTTACTGTGGCCTGAACTCACTAACTCAGATCTACTGTGGCCTGAAACTAACTCACATCTACTGTGGGCCTGAACTCACTAACTCACATCTACTGTGGGCCTGAACTCACTAACTCAGATCTACTGTGGCCTGAAACTCACTAACTCAGATCTAATGTGGCCTGAAACTAACTCAGATCTATTGTGGGCCTGAACTCACTAACTTAGATCTACTGTGGGCCTGAACTCACTAACTCAGATCTATTCTGGTTCTGAACTCACTAACTCACATCTACTGTGGGCCTGAACTCACTAACTCAGATTTACTGTGGCCTGAAACTCAATAACTCAGATCTACTGTGGCCTGAAACCAACTCAGATCTACTGTGGGCCTGAACTCACTAACTCAGATCTACTGTGGGCCTGAACTCACTAACTCAGATCTACTATAGGCCTGAACTCAATAACTCAGACCTGCTGTGGGCCTGAACTCACTAACTCTGCTGCTGGTTTTAAAGTCTCAGCCTGTCATTTGGAAAACAACCTCTACATTCTCGGTGCCTGTGTGTGTGTGTCTGTTTTTTGGAGGGTGAATTTCTGTGACCTGAAAATGAGAATGTTTGATAAAGTATTCCTTCTCGTCTATGCGTTGACACAATCATACATAAACATAACTCAATGGTGAGTGTCAAGTGCAGCGATAAATAAGTAAAAAACAGTTAAACTTTCACTGCAGTGAGCTAGATCAGGGTCAAACAGAGTGTTTCTTGGTAGTCTTAAACACATCTACTTTGAAATAAAAGTATACACCTCACACACATGGATTAAAAAAGAAGACACCTGAACCATGTCAGATATAGATTAAATATTTAACGTTTTCAGTTTGCTTCCCAAAATTACACATAGAAACACCAGATTTTCTGCAGTAAAAAAAGGGTATTAATTATGAAATTATTAAAAATATCAATAAAATTCCACCCATTTGTATTTTTATGGATCCCCATTAGTTCCTGCCAAGGCAGCAGCTACTCTTCCTGGGGTTTATTATGGTTCCCCATTAGTTCCTGCCAAGGCAGCAGCTACTCTTCCTGGGGTTTATTATGGATCCCCATTAGTTCCTGCCAAGGCAGCAGCTACTCTACCTGGGGTTTATTATGGTTCCCCATTAGTTCCTGCCAAGGCAGCAGCTACTCTTCCTGGGGTTTATTATGGATCCCCATTACTTCCTGCTAAGGCAGCAGCTACTCTTCCTGGGGTTTATTATGGATCCCCATTAGTTCCTGCCAAGGCAGCAGCTACTCTTCCTGGGGTTTATTATGGATCCCCATTACTTCCTGCTAAGGCAGTAACTACTCTTCCTGGGGTTTATTATGGATCCCCATTAGTTCCTGCCAAGGCAGCAGCTAATCTTCCTGGGGTTTATTATGGATCCCCGTTACTTCCTGCTAAGGCAGCAGCTACTCTTCCTGGGGTTTATTATGGATCCCCATTACTTCCTGCTAAGGAGTAACTACTCTTCCTGGGGTTTATTATGGATCCCCGTTACTTCCTGCCAAGGCAGCAGCTACTCTTCCTGGGGTTTATTATGGATCCCCATTAGTTCCTGCCAAGGCAGCAGCTACTCTTCCTGGGGTTTATTATGGATCCCCATTCGTTCCTGCCAAGGCAGCAGCTACTCTTCCTGGGGTTTATTATGGATCCCCATTAGTTCCTGCCAAGGCAGCAGCTACTCTTCCTGGGGTTTATTATGGATCCCCATTAGTTCCTGCCAAGGCAGCAGCTACTCTTCCTGGGGTTTATTATGGTTCCCCATTAGTTCCTGCCAAGGCAGCAGCTACTCTTCCTGGGGTTTATTATGGATCCCCATTAGTTCCTGTCAAGGCAGCAGCTACTCTTCCTGGGGTTTATTATGGATCCCCATTAGTTCCTGCCAAGGCAGCAGCTACTCTTCCTGGGGTTTATTATGGATCCCCATTAGTTCCTGCCAAGGCAGGAACTTTCTCTTCCTGGGGTTTATTATGGATCCCCATTAGTTCCTGTCAAGGCAGCAGCTACTCTTCCTGGGGTTTATTATGGATTCCCATTAGTTCCTGTCAAGGCAGCAGCTACTCTTCCTGGGGTTTATTATGGTTCCCCATTAGTTCCTGCCAAGGCAGCAGTTACTCTTCCTGGGGTTTATTATGGATCCCCATTAGTTCCTGCCAAGGCAGCAGCTTCTCTTCCTGGGGTTTATTATGGATCCCCATTAGTTCCTGTCAAGGCAGCAGCTACTCTTCCTGGGGTTTATTATGGATTCCCATTAGTTCCTGTCAATGCAGCAGCTACTCTTCCTGGGGTTTATTATGGTTCCCCATTAGTTCCTGCCAAGGCAGCAGCTACTCTTCCTGGGGTTTATTATGGATCCCCATTAGTTCCTGCAAAGTCAGCAGCTACTCTTCCTGGGGTTTATTATGGATCCCCATTAGTTCCTGCCAAGGCAGCAGCTACTCTACCTGTGGTCCAGCAAAATTAAGGCATTTATACAATTTTAAAAACATTACAATATATTCATAACATATTTCACAACACACTAAGTGTGTGCCCTCAGGCCCCTACTCCACTACCACATATCTACAACACAAAATCCATGTGTACGTGTTTGTATAGTGTATATGTTTTTCATGTGTGTGTATGCATGTGTCTGTGCCTATGTTTGTGTTGCTTCACAGTCCCCACTCTTCCATAAGGTGTATTTCTATCTGTATCCTCCCATAGTCTGTTCTGGACTTGGTAACTGTGAAGAGACCTCTTGTGGCATGTCTTGTGGGGTATCCATGGGTGTCTGAGCTGTGCACTAGTCATTTAAACAGACAGCTCAGTGCTTTCAACATGTCAATACCTCTCACAAGTACAAGTAGTGATGAAGTCAATCTCTTCTCCACTTTGAGCCAGGAGAGATTGACATGGATATTATTAATGTTAGCTCTCTGTGTACATTTAAGGGCCAGCAGTGCTGCCCTGTTCTGAGACAATTGCAATTTTCCAAAGTCCCTCTTTGTGGCACCTGACCACACGACTGAACAGTAGTCCAGGTGTGACAAAACTAGAGCCTGTAGGACCTGCCTTGTTGATAGTGCTGTTAAGAAGGCAGAGTAACACTTTATTATGGACAGACTTCTCCCCATCTTAGCTACTGTTGTATCAATATGTTTTGACCATGACAGTTTACAATCCAGGGTTACTCCAAGCAGTTTAGTCACCTCAACATGCTAAATTTCCACATTTTTCATTACAAGATTTAGTTGAGGATTCAGGGATTAGTGAATGATTTGTCCCAAATACAACGTTTTTATTTTTTTAAATATTTAGGACTAACTTATTCCTTGCCTCCCATTCTGAAACTAACTGCAGCTCTTTAAGTGTTTCAGTCATTTCAGTTGCTGTAGTAGCTGACGTGTATAGTGTTGAGTCATCCGCATACATAGACACACTGGCTTTCTTCAAAGCCAGTGGCATGTCGTTAGTAAAGATTGAAAAAAGCAAGGGGCCTAGACAGCTGCCCTGGGGAATTCCTGATTCTACCTGGATTATGTTGGAAAGGCTTCCATTAAAGAACACCGTCTGTGTTCTGTTAGACAGGTAACACTTTACAGCAGGGGGTGTAAAGCCTTACCATATTACGTTTTTCCAGCAACAGACTATGCTCGATAAAGTCAAAAGCCGCACTGAAGTCTAACAAAACAGCCCCCACAATCTTTTTATCATACATTTTTCTCAGCAAATCATCAGTCAGTTGTGTAAGTGCTGTGCTTGTTGAACGTCCTTCCCTATAAGCGTGCTGAAGGTCTGTTGTCAATTTGTTTACAGAAAAATAGCCTTGTATCTGGTCAAAACTCTTTTTCCAGAAGTTTACTAAGGGTTGGTAACAGGCTGATTGGTAGGCTATTTGAGCCAGTAAAGGGGGCTTTACTATTCTTGGGTAGCGGAATGACTTTAGCTTCTCTCCAGGACTGAGGACACATGCTCTCTACTAGGTTTAAATTGAACATCTACCCATGTGGTCACTAGGTCATTTGACTGCAGGAAAGGGCTACACAGACACATGCACAGACACACGCACAGACATAGTGTAGGGTTTTAAATTTAGCAGCTAATTTCCCTCGTTGTGTTTCTGTGTTTCTGAACGGGTTCAAATGGAAAAATATGAATTTCCATGATCTGAAACATACAATCGGCAATAAAGTATTGTTCTTCTTTTACGTGCACTGACCTAAACACACAGACACATGGACATAAAATGGAGTGTTACTGTAGCTTGGTGAGCAGAGCAGCATAGTGTACTGTAGCTTGGTGAGCAGAGTAGCACGGTGTTCTGTAGCTTGGTGAGCAGAGCAGCATAGTGTTCTGTAGCTTGCTGAGCAGAGCAGCACGGTGTTCTGTAGCTTGGTGAGCAGAGCAGCATAGTGTTTTTTAGCTTGGTGAGCAGAGCAGCACGGTGTTCTGTAGCTTGGTGAGCAGAGCAGCACGGTGTTCTTTAGCTTGCTGAGCAGAGCAGCACAGTGTACTGTAGCTTGCTGAGCAGAGCAGCACGGTGTTCTGTAGCTTGGTGAGCAGAGCAGCACGGTGTTCTTTAGCTTGCTGAGCAGAGCAGCACGGTGTTCTGTAGCTTGGTGAGCAGAGCAGCACGGTGTTCTGTAGCTTGGTGAGCAGAGCAGCACGGTGTTCTGTAGCTTGGTGAGCAGAGCAGCACGGTGTTCTGTAGCTTGGTGAGCAGAGCAGCACGGTGTTCTGTAGCTTGGTGAGCAGAGCAGCACGGTGTTCTGTAGCTTGGTGAGCAGAGCAGCACGGTGTTCTGTAGCTTGGTGAGCAGAGCAGCACGGTGTTCTTTAGCTTGCTGAGCAGAGCAGCACAGTGTTCTGTAGCTTGGTGAGCAGAGCAGCACAGTGTTCTGTAGCTTGGTGAGCAGAGCAGCACGGTGTTCTGTAGCTTGGTGAGCAGAGCAGCATAGTGTACTTTTCCAGGAGTGTGTTTATTAGTTATGGGTCACCTAGGAACCTAGGAAGACAGATGGAGAAAAACAACAAGCAAACGAAACATACACACACACACACACATGCACACAAATTCACACACACACACATGCGCACGCGCACACACTCAAAAACACAATCGTTAAAAGAGCCAATAAGGAATTGGAAGGAGCAGAAGGTTGAGAGGGTAATCCCTGATGTTGAAGCAGGAAATCTATTAAATAAATGATTCCTTACCTCCTGGAGGTCATCGGAGGCCGTTTATAGTGCTGGAAGCAGTCTGCTACTGTTGATCTATAGGATAGACCTACTCTAGTCTGGAATCCACACTGAAACAATAATAAATCAAAGCACTCCCTGACGAAGGCCATGCTGTCGAAACGCGTCAGAGTTTTTAAAAATGTTGTTCCATTGAACATGCCTTAAAAACAAAGACATTTTAATTAATTATATGAAGAGTGCCTTGGTCCTCCTTTCTTTTTGATGACAAATACCCCTTTACCGAAGGTCACCTTCTATCTACAAATATCTACTATTGTGTACCCTAGTAGTGAAAAAGTGAGAGAAAAAAAAGTGGGAGAAAAATGATCTAGTTTGGATCCAGATTAACCCTACACATCTGAACACAGTAAAACTAATACTCTCCTTTTTTTCCCACTTCTTTGTCTTTCTTTTCTCCTGAATGTTTTACACTTCTGACACATTTACAGTCAAGTATTGAATTGGTTTTAAGCCAAGGCTAGACCGAGTTTCCATCATATTTATTACACCAACCAGTACTCTCCTTTTAAAGTGAACAAGACCACACGGAGGTAGTGGAAGATAAGAGAATTTGGATGTACAAGTGATAAAAGTTATGACAGAGAGAGAAAAAGACAGAAACCAATATATAAATCAAATAAATTCCATTTTCTTTGGTCACATGCACATGGTTAGCAATAGATAGACTACAGACTACAGCCTCACACAGACAGACTACAACCCATACAGACAGACTTCAGACTATAGCCCACACAGACAGACTACAGCCACACAGATAGAGTACAGACTACAGCCCCACACAGACAGATTTCAAACTACAGTCCACACAGACAGACTACAGACTACAGCCCACACAGACAGACTCCAGACTACATCCCCACACTGACAGACTACAGACTACAGCCCCACACAGACAGACTACAGACCACACTGACAGACTCCAGACTACAGCCCCACACAGACAGACTACAGACTACAGCCCCACACAGACAGACTACAGACTACAGCCCCACACAGACAGACTACAGCCCACACAGACAGACTACAGCCCACACTGACAGACTCCAGACTACAGCCCCACACAGACAGACTACAGACTACAGCCCCACACAGACAGACTACAGACTACAGCCCCACACAGACAGACTATAGCCCCACACAGATAGACTCCAGACCCACACAGATAGACAGTGATGGTGCTATAAAGGCGTCACAAAATGTATTTTTAACGAACTGTTCCAAAAAATGTCGTATGGGAAGCATGCCTTAGAATGGCCCCCCAACATAAAGCACTAAACACCATGGGAAATGACATTCCGTGTGGACATGACAAATCTCTGTCACTGAGGTAAATGGGTAAGTGGATTCAGATACAAGAATGATAAAAAGTTTTCTGCGTAAAGTGAAGCAGCCTCTTCCTCCTTTAGAAAATGTCTTCGTCTTCCTGTTTTTTAACGACATATTTTGAGTTGAATTATGTTCCTGCCCACTGGGCACACACTGGTTGAATCAAGGCTGTTTCCACATCATTTCAACAAAATCACGTTTAACCAACGTGGAATAGACATTAAATGGAAGTCTGTGCCCAGTGGGTGGTCTGTTCAGCCTATAGGCTACATGGCTATGACATGCACGTGAAATCAATGTATATTTACTGTAGCGAGAAACAGGCTGACAGCAGCCACTGGTCCTCCTCAGGGTGTTGAAGAACACAAATCTATTAAAAAATGTCTCGACCATGTGCAACTGACCAGAAATAAAAGAAATTAGATCAAATCAAATCCTATTGGTCACATACACATGGTTAGCAGATGTTAATGCGAATGCAGCAAAATGCTTGTGCTTCTAGTTCCTACAGTGCAGTAATATCTAACAAGTAAACAATTCCCCAACATCTACCTGATACACACAAATCTAAAGGGGTGAATGAGAATATGTACATATAAGTATATGGATGAGCGATGGCCGAGCAGCATAGATAAGGTGCAGTAGATGGTTTAAAATACAGTATATACATGTGAGATGAGTAATGTAAGATATGTAAACATTATTATAGTGGCATTATTTAAAGTGGTATTGTTAAAAGTGACTAGTGATCCATTTATTAAAGTGTCCAGTGATTGGGTCTCAATGTGGGCAGCAGCCTCTCTGAGTTAGTGATGGCTGTTTTGCAGTCTGATGGCCTTGAGATAGAAGCTGTTTTTCAATCTCTCGGTCCCCGCTTTGATGCACCTGTACTGACCTCACCTTCTGGATGATAGCAGGGTGAACAGGCAGTGGCTCGGGTGGTTGTTGTCCTTGATGATCTTTTTGGCCTTCCTGTGACATCGGGTGGTGTAGGTGGCCCTGCGGTTGAGGGCAGTGCAGTTGCCGTACCAGGCGGTGATACAGCCCGACAGGATGCTCTCGATTGTGCATCTGTAAAAGTTTGTCAGGGTTTTGGGTGACAGGCCGAATTTCTTCAGCTTCCTAAGGTTGAAGAGGTGCTGTTGTGTGGGTGGACCATTTCAGTTTGTCTGTGATGTGTACACCGAGGAACTTAAAACTTTCCACCTTCTCCACTGCTGTCCCGTCGATGTGGATAGGGGGGGTGCTCCCTCTGCTGTTTCCTGAAGTCCACGATCATCTAATTTGTTGACGTTGAGTGAGAGGTTGTTTTCCTGACACCACACTCCGAGTGCCCTCAGCTCCTCCCTGTAGGCCGTCTCGTCATTGTTGGTAATCAGGCCCGCTACTGTTTTGTCATCTGCAAACTCGATGATTGATTTGGAGGCGTGCATGGCCACGCGGTCGTGGGTGAACACCATTACAAATGGGAGTGAAAGGTTCATTGCTGCAGGGCATGTCCCCACTTTGACAACGAAATAAAAGCAGAGAGAAGACAAACCCACCCCTTTTTTTTAAATCGAGAGCATCCTGTCGGGTACGGCAACTGCAACGTCCTCAACCGTAAGCTCGTTTGCTTACGACATGGAGGAATGTTGTTGAATGATACAGATTTCATCCTGAACAGGCATTAGTGAAGGAGACAAACCACCCTCATCACACACATACCCACACACAGACACACAAAATACACACGCGCGCACACACACACACACAGAGAGAGAGACACACACAGACATAAAGATACACACGGACACACACAGACATGCACACGCACACAGACACACACATACATACACACAGAAATAAACAGACACACACACAGACATACACACAGACACACACACATAAACACACACAGAAATACACACAGCTATACACAGACACACACAGACAGACACAAACAGACACACACACACAGACAGACAGACAGACAGACACACACACACACATACATACACACAGACACAAACAGACACACACACACAGACAAACACAAAGACACACACAGAGACACACACACATACAGACTAGAGGTCGACCGATTATGATTTTTCAACACCCATACCGATACAGATTATTGGAGGACCAAAAAATGTCGATACCGATGAATCGGCCGATTTTTATGAATATATTTGTGATAATGATAATTACAACAATACTGAATGAACACTTTTATTTTAACTTAATATAATACATAAATAAAATCAATTCAGTCTCAAATAAATAGTGAAACGTTCAATTTGGTTTAAATAATGCAAAAACAAAGTGTTGGAGAAGAAAGTAAAAGTGCAGTATGTGCCATGTAAGAAAGCTAACGTTTAAGTTCCTTGCTCAGAACATGAGAACATATGAAAGCTGGTGGTTCCTTTTAACATGAGTCTTCAATATTCCCAGGTAAGAAGTTTTAGGTTGTAGTTATTATAGGAATTATATTTCTCTCTATACCATTTGTATTTCATATACCTTTGACTATTGGATGTTCTTATATATAGTATTGCAAAGCCTAATCTCGGGAGTTGATTGACGTGAAGTCATAAACAGCGCAATGCTTGAAGCACAGCGAAGAGCTGCTGGCAAACGCAGTAAAGTGCTGTTTGAATGAATGCTTACGAGCCTGCTGCTGTCTACCACCGCTCAGTCAGACTGCTCTATCAAATATCAAATCATAGACTTAATTATAATATAATAAACACACAGAAATACGAGGGTTAGGTCATTAATATGGTCAAATCGGGAAACTATTATTTCTTTCATTATTATTAATATTATTTATTTTTGGAATTTATATAAAATATATGTCATAGTTTCCTTTTTCATGATCACAATCTTGTGAAACCCGAACCCTACAAGACCCCCCCACAGTTCCCCAATAGCTGTCCCTCAACTCTACAAGATCCCCCCACAGTTCCCCAATAGCTGTCCCTCAACCCTCCAAGATCCCCCCACAGTTCCCCAATAGCTGCTCCCTCAACCCTCCAAGATCCCCCTCACAGTTCCCCAATAGCTGTCCCTCAACCCTCCAAGATCCCCCCCACAGTTCCCCAATAGCTCGTCCCTCAACCCTCCAAGATCCCCCCCACAGTTCCCCAATAGCTGCTCACTCAACCCTCCAAGATCCCCCCACAGTTCCCCAATAGCTGTCCCTCAACCCTCCAAGATCCCCCCACAGTTCCCCAATAGCTTGTCCCTCAACCCTCCAAGATCCCCCCCACAGTTCCCCAATAGCTGCTCACTCAACCATTCAAGATCCCTCCCACAATCCCCCCCCTCCCCCGGAAGAAAAAAAATAAAAAATAAAATTATTTCCATTCCCCACCCCCAAGAACCCCCCAATGCACCAACAACCAAGATAATGAACTAAAGAGAAAAAAGGAAAAGACAGAAGAAAACAGCAAACAACAAGGCAAAAAAAAAAAAAAAAAAAAAAAAAAAAGTAAAACAAAGGACATCAAGGACAACTAAAATCATAACAGCAATGCCTACTTTATATGTTTGTGTGCATGTCTGGCACAATTACATGTATGTGTGTGTTCTTGTATGTGTTTATTTGAATGAGAGTGTGTGTATATGCATGTGTACAAACACCTGCACGGCATCAGCCTCAGGCAAACCGGCATTAGTTGTAAAAACTCTGCCACTTAGTGTCATTCAAATGTACTTTTATTATGTTTTATTTTGACTTTTCTTTTCCTTTATCTTTTGACTATCATTCTCTCTCTCACACAGCAACTCCACTCCCACTTGTCTCCAATTCCACATCCCAACCCTCAGCTTCCCTCAGCCCGTCCCATCTATCTCTGCTGGCCACCCACTTCCTGTTTCAACCCATCCCAACCCTCAGCTTCCCTCAGCCCATCCCATCTATCTCTGCTGGCCTCCCACTTCCTGTTTCAACCCATCCCAACCCTCAGCTTCCCTCAGCCCATCCCATCTATCTCTGCTGGCCTCCCACTTCCTGTTTCAACCCATCCCAACCCTCAGCTTCCCTCAGCCCATCCCATCTATCTCTGCTGGCCTCCCACTTCCTGTTTCAACCCATCCCAACCCTCAGCTTCCCTCAGCCCATCCCATCTATCTCTGCTGGCCTCCCACTTCCTGTTTCAACCCATCCCAACCCTCAGCTTCCCTCAGCCCATCCCATCTATCTCTGCTGGCCTCCCACTTCCTGTTTCAACCCATCCCAACCCTCAGCTTCCCTCAGCCCATCCCATCTATCTCTGCTGGCCTCCCACTTCCTGTTTCAACCCATCCCAACCCTCAGCTTCCCTCAGCCCATCCCATCTATCTCTGCTGGCCTCCCACTTCCTGTTTCAACCCATCCCAACCCTCAGCTTCCCTCAGCCCATCCCATCTATCTCTGCTGGCCACCCACTTCCTGTTTCAACCCATCCCAACCCTCAGCTTCCCTCAGCCCATCCCATCTATCTCTGCTGGCCACCCACTTCTTGTTTCTACGCACCACATATCCTTCAACTATGCTGTTAATGTACAATTTCAATCTATCTAATCGAATAGAATCTACAGATTGCGTGTTGAAGCTAAATACTTTTACTAAGAGTATTAGTATATTAGTAATTGACCGTTCCGTATTTTATCGAACGAGTGGCATCCCTAAGTCTAAATATTGCTGTTACATTGCACAACCTTCAATGTTATGTCATAATTATGTTAAATTCGGGCAAATTAATTACGGTCTTTGTTAGTAAGAAATGGTCTTCACACAGTTCGCAACGAGCCAGGCGGCCCAAACTGCTGCATATACCCTGACTCTGTTGCACAGAATGCAAGAGAAGCAACAAAATTTCCCTAGTTAAAATAAATTCATGTCAGCAGGCAATATTAACTAAATACGCAGGTTTAAAAAAATATACTTGTGTATAGATTTTAAGAAAGGCATTGATGTTTATGGTTAGGTACACATTGATGCAACGACTATGCTTTTTTCAGGAATGCGCTTGTTAAATCATCACCTGTTTGGCGAAGTAGGCTATGATTCAATGAGAAATTAACAGGCACAGCATTGATTATATGCAATGCAGGACAAGCTAGTTAACCTAGTAATATCATCAACCATGTGTAGTTAACTAGTGATTATGTTAAGATTGATTGTTTTTTATAAGATAAGTTTAATGCTAGCTAGCAGCTTACCTTGGCTTCTTGCTGCACTCCCGTAACAAGTGGTCAGCCTGCCAAGCAGTTTCCTCGTGGATTGCAATGTAATTGGCATCCAAAAATGCAGATTACCGATTGGTATGAAAACTTGAAATCGGCCCTAACTTAAAATCGGCCCTAATTAATCGGCCATGCCGATTAATCGGTCGACCTCTAACACAGACACAGACACACACACAGACAGACACACACACGCAGACACACAGACACACAGACACATAGACACACACACACACACACACCACACACACACAGACAAACAGATGCACACACAGACACACACACAGACAGACACACAGACATACACACATACACAGACCCAGACAGACGCGCACACAGACAGAAACACACAAACACAGACACACAAACACAGACACACACACACACAGACAGAAACACACACAGACAGAAACACAGACACACACAGACAGACATACAAACAGACAGACACATACACACACACACACACAGACGCGCACACATTAGGTCATACATTCCTAACCCTTCAATCATTAGCATTTTCAATTTAAATGAGACAAGGCCTCAGACATTCATTAGCATACCCATTTAAATGAGACAAGGCCTCAGACTTTAGACTTAAAGACGCATTCTGTGATTGCTACAGGCATTTTTAGACATTTCAATTCATGTTACTGTATATAGCCATTGAGTCTTGACGAATATAACTTTAAAAAAATGCGTCATGAGCTTTATTCAACTGTCGTACCCCAATCCGAACCCCGAAAATATACATTTTGATATCTTGGATGGTCAGTCCTTGCATCCGTAGCTCTGTCTATGATTTCACAGTGGCAGGGTATCTGCTTTGTTATTGTTTGAACTGCAGATTGCCCCTTTAAAGGATGTAACATTAGTAGTAATTTTGTTTTTCAACTCCAGGCTCTTTTTTTTCTGGCCCAGTGATGAACAAGATTACAGATGTTTGGTGAAGCAAGACTATCAACTCACTAACCACAACTAATTTAAATTATCCTTTCTCTTCCTCATCTGACTTGCATTAAGAGACATAGGAAATACCCCACAGATAATGTAAGTGGTTTGACATGCAATTGCAATGAATGTAAATCATGTTAATTATCTTTGCGGGGAGATCCATTGTGATCCATTGTGTGGTGATCCATGGTGATCTGTTCAGGGTTAAGCAAGGTTGTAGTGGTCAACCTCTGACTCCATAGGTCAGTCTGTGGTTCTAACTTAGGTCGTCCCCAAGGGCAGACAACCAATCATAAGGGTCAGTGAAAAGGTCTCTCCTTTTCTCCCTCCATTTGTTTCTATGTAATGAGAATGGCTGAATGTGTCTGTTTAATAACTGGGAGAGGATAAGTAAATGAAAGTTACCAGCCTCAGAAATTGCAGCCCAAACAAATGCTTCACAGAGTTCAAGTAAGAGACACATCTCAACATCAAGTGTTCAGAGGAGACTGCATGAATCAGGCCTTCATAGTCAAATTTCTGCAAAGAAACCACTACTAAAGCACACCAATAAGAAGAAGAGACTTGCTTGGGCCAAGAAACATGTGCAATGGACATTAGACCGGTGGAAATGTGTCCATTGGTCTGATGAGTCCAAATTTGAGATTTTTGGTTCCAAACGCCGTGTAGGTAAGGTGAGTAGGTGAACGAATGATCTCTGCATGTGTGGTTCCCACCGTGAAGCATGGAGGAGGAGGTGTGATGGTTTGGGGGTGCTCATATATATAAATATAATATATGCCATTTAGCACATATTTAGCATGACAATCATGATGTTGAATAGTGTCTGGGTTATATCCATGTGACTGTGGTTATACAAGTGAAAACCACAATCCTTTATGTTCAACATGGAATAATTTGGTTATAATTGTTATTTGGGGAAGGGGGGTTGTAACAATCACATGTAGGGCTTAATTCATGCTTTTGCATTACCTGGAATGGGGTCCAGAGACTAGAGCAGTTTGACCTGGAATGGGGTCCAGAGACTAGAACAGTTTGACCTGGAATGGGTCCAGAGACTAGAACAGTTTGACCTGGAATGGGGTCCAGAGACTAGAACAGTTTGACCTGGAATGGGGTCCAGAGACTAGAACAGTTTGACCTGGAATGGGGACCAGAGACTAGAACAGTTTGACCTGGAATGCGTCCAGAGACTAGAACAGTTTGACCTGGAATGGGTCCAGAGACTAGAACAGTTTGACCTGGAATGGGGTCCAGAGACTAGAACAGTTTGACCTGGAATGGGGTCCAGAGACTAGAACAGTTTGACCTGGAATGGGGTCCAGAGACTAGAACAGTTTGACCTGGAATGGGGTCCAGAGACTAGAACAGTTTGACCTGGAATGCGTCCAGAGACTAGAACAGTTTGACCTGGAATGGGTCCAGAGACTAGAACAGTTTGACCTGGAATGGGGTCCAGAGACTAGAACAGTTTGACCTGGAATGGGGTCCAGAGACTAGAACAGTTTGACCTGGAATGGGGTCCAGAGACTAGAACAGTTTGACCTGGAATGGGGTCCAGAGACTAGAACAGCTTGACCTGGAATGTGGTTTTAATTTGTATGGGTTTTAATTTGAGCGTTAAACAGTGAGTTAATTGGATAATACTGTCTAGCTAAATTTGTTAGGATTTAAGAGGAACTCTTAACAGCCCCCCCCCCTTAACTTGTTGTATTATCCGTTCTCAAGGGGTGAGACAATTGTCTGCTGAATCAGGATTTAAAGAAGATTACAGATGAGAAAGGATGACAGACAGAGATTAGGGAGGAAGGGAGGAAGAGAGAGAGAGGAGGAGGAGTAAAAGGATGACAGACAGAGATTAGGGAGGAAGGGAGGAAGAGAGAGAGAGGAGGAGGAGTAAAAGGATGAGACAGAATGGTCAATATATCTACTGTCCAATCTCTCCATCAGCTTGTATGTTCCCATTTCATATGAAACTTGATTCCACATTTCCCTGTACATCATGTATTATTTGAGATATAAGGACAATGCATTTAACAATACAGTATGGCCAGAAACCCTATCTTTTGTCGAGACCCTTCCCTTCAGTCTCAGAAGGGGGACAACATCCCATTTCCACTTCCAAAACCCTCCCTCTAGAAAATCTAATTAAAATAAACTAGTTTCTGTCTGTTCGGAATGACTTCAGAGCTCAATTCATTCATTAACTCATTCATTAAACTAGTCTAGATTATATCTGTTGTCCCTGTAGAATGTTTCTGGTCCTTCATAGTACCCTATTAGGTTCCAGGTAGAACCTTTTTTGGTTCCTGTGGAATCTCACCCGCCATATTACACTCAATGGACTAGTCTTGTGTATTGTGTGCTAGTCATCACCTTAACACAGAGAGGCATCTTGAGCTGAACCTCATCCTTTCTTTCTAAGCCTTTTCATTTAACTTGTTTCTGAGGCCACCAAACCAATAAACCAATTCACCTGGAAGTCTGAGTGTTTAAACTACTGATCAATGAGGGGATTTTTGTCTGTGCCTCTCTGCCTGCTGCAGAGGGAGGTAGAGTTAGAGAGTTCACACTGCAACCATAGCAACATGACATGACTCGGGCGTTAGAAACTACCACACCAGAGCGTCTCTCGTGGACTCCCTATCCATTTTATCATTTGCTGTTTTTCCTTCATTTCTTCTCAACCAGGTGGAGAAAGAAAATCATTAGAGAACAGGGAAAATAGATATGTAGTAGTAGTATTAGTATTACTAGTAGTTGTAGTATTAGAAGTACTAATAGTAGAAGTAGTAGAAAATAATAATAATTATTATTAGTAGTAATTGTAGTAGAATAATTAGTAGTAGTAGAGGTAGTAGAATAATTAGTAGTAGTAGTTGTAGTATTAGAAGTCCTAG
The DNA here is from genome assembly GCF_901001165.1 of Salmo trutta. Taxonomy (NCBI): domain Eukaryota; kingdom Metazoa; phylum Chordata; class Actinopteri; order Salmoniformes; family Salmonidae; genus Salmo; species Salmo trutta. The sequence goes on along the minus strand of NC_042966.1, from coordinate 41,345,024 downwards.
TAGTAGAAGTAGTAGAAAATAATTATTATTAGTAGTAGTAGTTGCAGAGGTAGTAGAATAATTAGTAGTAGTAGTAGTAGTGGTAGAATAATTAGTAGTAGTAGTAGTAGTAGTAGTAGTGGTAGAATAAGTAGTAGTAGTAGTTGTAGTAGTAGTGGTAGAATAAGTAGTAGTAGTAGTAGTAGAGGTAGTAGAATAATTAGTTGTAGTAGTAGCATTGGTAGTGGAACTAGAAGTAGTAGAAGTACTATTAGTAGTAGTAGTAGCAGTAGTAGTAGTAGCAGTAGTAGTAGTAGTAGTAGTAGAAGAAGTAGAAGTAGTAGTAGTAGCAGCGGCAGCAGTAGTAGTAGTAGAAAAGGGAAAGGAGGATACCTAGTCAGATGTATAACTGAATGCCTTCAACTGCAATGTGTCTTCCTCATTTAACCCAACCCCTCTGAATCAGAGAGGTGCAGGGGGGGGCTGCCTTAATCGACATCCACGTCTTCAGCGCCCGGGGAACAGTGGGTTAACATCCTTGCTCATGTGCAGAACGAATAATTTTTAGCTTGTCAGCTCAGGGATTCGATCCGGCAACCTTTCGGTTACTGGCCCAATGCATATGAGTACTATATGAGCTACTGTTCTATATGAGTACTATATGAACTACTGTACTATATGAGTACTATATGAACTACTGTACTATATGAGTACTATATGAGCTACTGTACTATATGAGTACAATATGAACTACTGTACTATATGAGTAGTATATGAGCTACTGTACTATATGAGTACTATATGAACTACTGCACTATATGAACTACTGTACTGTAAGGGTACTATATGAGCTACTGTACTATACGAGCTACTGTACTATATGAGCTACTGTACTATATGAGCTACTGTACTATATGAGTACTACATGAACTACTGTACTATATGAACTACTGTACTATATGAACTACTGTACTATATGAGTTCTATATGAACTACTGTACTATAGGAGTACTATATAAATGACTGTACTATATGAGAACTATATGAACTACTGTACTATATGAGTTACTGTACTATATGAGAACTATATGAACTACTGTACTATACGAACTACTGTACTATATGAACTACTGTACTATATGAGTTCTATATGAAATACTGTATTATATAAATGACTGTACTATATGAGAACTATATGAACTACTGTACTATATGAACTACTGTACTATATGAGTTCTATATGAACTACTGTACTATATGATAACTATCTGAACTACTGTACTATATGAGTACTATATAAATTACTGTACTATATGAGAACTATATGAACTACTGTACTATATTAGTACTGTATGAGCTACTGTAATATATGAGTACTATATGAGTTACTGTATTATATGAAACCTATATGAACTACTGTACTATATGAACTACTGTACTATATGAACTACTATACTATATGAGTTCTATATGAACTACTGTACTATATGAGTACTCTATAAATGACTGTGCTATAAATGACTGTACTATATAAGAACTATATGACCTACTGTACTATATGAGCTACTGTACTATATGAGTACTGTATGAGCTACTGTACTATATGAACTATTGTACTATATGAACTACTGTACTATATGAACTACTGTACTATATGAGTTCTATATGAACTACTCTACTATAGGAGTACTATATAAATGACTGTACTATATGATAACTATCTGAACTACTGTACTATATGAGTACTATATAAATTACTGTACTATATGAGAACTATATGAACTACTGTACTATATGAGCTACTGTACTATATTAGTACTGTATGAGCTACTGTACTATATGAACTATTGTACTATATGAGTTACTGTACTATATGAGTACCCTATGAACTACTGTACTATATGACCTACTGTACTACATGAAGTACTGTACTATATGTGTACTATATGAATTACTGTACTATATAAACAACTGTACTATATGAACTACTGTACTATATAAACTACTGTACTATATGAGTACTATATGAGTTACTGTACTATATGAGTACTATATGAGCTACTGAACTATATGAGTACTATATGACCTACTGTACTATATGAACTACTGTACTATATGGGTACTATATGAGCTACTGTACTACATGAGTAATATATGGGCTACTGTACTATATGAGTACTATATGAGTAGTTGTGGTAGTAGTAGTAATAGAAGTAGTACAATTATTAGTGTTAGTAGTAGAAGTAGTAGTAGCAGTACTTGTAGTAGTAGTAGAAGTACTAGTAGAAGTAGTGCAATTATTATTGTTATTATTAGTGGTAGAATAGTAGAATTATTATTATTATTATTAGTGGTAGAGTAGTACAATTATTATTGTTGTTATTAGTAGTAGAAGTAGCAAAAGTACTCTCTGGCTCCTGGACTCACCGGACTGTCTGCTGATAGACTATACAAGAACAGTGGAGGCTCCACAAAGGAGGAAGGGGAGGACTATCCTCCTCAGTGAATTTCATAAAAATAAAAATAGTGAAACATTAAAAAAGTTAGCCTTTTTAGATAAAGCTATACTAAATACACTATATATACAAAAGTATGTGGACACCCATTCAAATTAGTGGATTTGGCTATTTCAGCCACACCCGTTATTAACTGGTGTATAAAATTGAGCAAACAGCCATGCAATCTCCATAGACAAACATTGGCAGTAGAATGGTGTTACTGAAGAGCTCAGTGACTTTCAACGTGGCACTGTCATGATGCCACCTTTCCAACAAGTCAGTTCATCAAATGTCTTCCCTGCTAAGGCTTCCCCGGTCAACTGTAAGTAGTGCCAACTGTAAAGTTTGGTGGAGGAGGAATAATAATCTCGGGCTGTTTTTCATGGTTCGGGTTAGGCCCCTTAGTTATAGTAAAGGGAAATTTTAACGCTACAGCACACAATTATATTCTAGATGATTCTGTGGTTTCCAACTTTGTGGCAATAGTTTGGGGAAGGCTCTTTCCTGTTTTTTTGGCATGACAATGCCCCCGTGCACAAAGCAAGGCCCATACAAAAATGGTTTGTTGAGATCGGTGAGGAAGAACTTGACTGGCCTATATAGAGCCCTGACCTGAACCCCATTGAACACCTTTGGGATGAATTGGAATGACGATTGCGAGCCAGGTCTAATCGCCCAACATCAGTGCCCGACCTCACTAATTTTCTTGTGGCTGAATGCAAGCAACATGTTCCAACATCTTATTGAAAGTCTTCCCAGAAGAGTGGACGCTGTTATAGCAGCAAAGTGGGACCAATTCCATATTAATGCCCGTAATTTTGGAATAAGATTGAATAAGAAACACTGTTTTGCAATGAAGGTCTACAGTAGCCTCAAAAGCACTCTGTAGGGTAGCACCATGGTATATACGGAGGACAGCTTCTGTCCTCCTCTGGGTACATTGATTTCAATACAAAACCTAGGAGGCTCATGGTTCTCACTCCCTTCCATAGACTTACACAGTAATTATTACATCTTCTGGAGGACATCCTCCAACCTATCAGAGCTTTTGCAGCATGAACTGACATGTTGTCCACCCAATCAAAGGATCAGAGAATGAGTATATTAGTGAAAGCATAAGCTACAGCTGCTTACCCTGCAGTGCATAACATGTAGTTGGCTCAAAGAGAGAGAACGACAATAGTAAAACATTTTTTAGCAAATTCATTTCTTCAAAGAGATAGGAGAAGCAAGAGAGACAGAGAGCTAGCTTATTTCATAGTATTTTTTTCACTTTCACTTACTTAGCTAGTGAATGCAGCTAGCTAGTTTAGCCTAATTAAACACCCGGCTCAAACAGAGAAGGATGCCTTGTTAGCTAGATGCCTATGGCTATCCAACAAGGCAACTTTTCCACGTCAAGGTAAGCTTTTGGTTTTATTAATTGAGGCCCGCAAGTGTAACTGCTAAACTGCTTTCTGACCACACTGTACTGATGATTGTAGCGGGTTTGCAAATGCCTTGGTTTGGGGCGGCAGGTAGGCTAGTGGTTAGAGTGTTGGGCCAGTAACCGAAAGATTGCTGGGTTGAATCCCGGAGCTGACAAGGTAAGAATCTGTCGTTCTGCCCCTGAACAAGGTAGTTAACCCGCTGTTCCCCGGTAGGCCATCATTGTAAATAAGAATTTGTTCTTAACTGACTTGCCTAGTTTAAAAAAGGTTAAATAAAAAATGTTTAGTTCTAGTAGTTATGGTGACTATGATGTTAGCTAATATGGTTACAACGCTGTCATATGAAGGTTTGGCTTGGAAAGTTTTTTTCACCTGGTCACAGACAGCTGATGTGAAGTCCACAAGCAAATGAAAAAGGTGAGAGAGAAGGAAAGATGTGAGATGGAATTAACGAGCGAAGCTGTTTGCTATTCATTCTGCCGATTCTGGTAAAAAATGTTTCTTAAATGGGAGCAAACGGAACGAAACGGAGGAAAACATACAGTTGAGGTCGGAAGTTTACATACACTTAGGTTGGAGTCATTAACACTCGTTTTTCAACCACTCCACACATTTCTTGTTAACAAACTATAGTTTTGCCAAGTCGGTTAGGACTTCTACTTTGTGCATGACACAATACATTTTTCCAACAATTGTTTACAGACAGATTATTTCACTTATAATTCACTGTATCACAATTCCAGTGGGTCAGAAGTTTACATACACTAAGTTGACTGTGCCTTTAAACAGCTTGGACAATTTCAGAAAATGATGTCATAGCTTTAGAAGCTATGACATCATTTGAGTCAATTGGAGGTGTACCTGTAGATGTATTTCAAGGCCTACCTTCAAACTCAGTGCCTCTTTGCTTGACATCATGGGAAAATCAAAAGAAATCAGCCAAGACCTCAGAAAAAACAATTGTTAGACCTCCACAAGTCTGGTTCATCCTTGGGAGCAATTTCCAAACGCCTGAATGTACCACGTTCATCTGTACAAACAATAGTACGCAAGTATAAACACCATGGGACCACGCAGCCGTCATACTGCTCAGGAAATGGACGCGTTCTGTCTCCTAGAGATGAACGTACTTTGGTGCGAAAAGTGCAAATCAATCCCAGAACAAAAGCAAAGGACCTTGTGAAGACGCTGGATGAAACAGGTAAAAAGTATCTATATCCACAGTAAAATGAGCCCTATATCGACATAACCTGAAAAGCTGCTCAGCAAGGAACAAGCCACTGCTACAAAACCGCCATAAAAAAGCCAGACTACGGTTTGCAACTGCACTGTTTGGCCATAATGACCATCGTTATGTTTGGAGGAAAAAGGGGGAGGCTTGCAAGCCGAAGAACACCATCCCAACAGTGAAGCACAGGGGTGGCAGCATCATGTTGTTGGGCTGCTTTGCTGCAAGAGGGACTGGTGCACTTCACAAAATGGATGCCATCATGAGGAAGAAAAATGATGTGGATATATTGAAGCAACATCTCAAGACTTCAGTCAGGAAGTTAAAGCTTGGTCACAAATGGGTCTTCCAAATGGACAATGACCCCAAGCATACTTCCAAAGTTGTGCAAAATGGCTTAAGGACAACAAAGTCAAGGTATTGGGGTGGCCATCACAAAGCCCTGACCTCAATCCTATAGAACATTTGTGGGCAGAACTGAAAAAGCGTGTGTGAGCAAGGAGGCCTACAAACCTGACTCAGATACAACAGTTCTGTCATGAGGAATGGGCCAAAATTCACCTAACTTATTGTGGGAAGCTTGTGGAAAGCTACCCGAAACATTTGAGCCAAGTTAAACAATTTAAAGGCAATGCTACCAAATACTAATTGAATGTATGTAAACTTCTGACCCACTGGGAATGTGATGAAAGTAATAAAAGCTGAAATAAATCATTCTCTCTACTATTATTCTGACATTTCACATTCTTAAAATAAAGTGGTTATCCTAACTGACCTAAGACAGGGAATTTTTACAAGGATTAAATGTCAGGAATTGTGAAAAACTTAGTTTTAAATGTATTTGGCTAAGGTGTATGTAAACTTCCGACTTCAACTGTACAACTGTAAACGTAGAGTTGTAGTATTGGTTGTGGTAACCTCATGATGGGAAAATGTGAATATCATGTAGTAGCCTAAACCTATCGATGTTACATTGAACTGGGTGAATGGAACATGAATGACAGTCATCCAACACGATGTAATAGAAATAAGTCCATGCTCATAAAAAAAAATAAAAAAAAAATGTTGGCCTCCCTCATCTTAAAATGCACCAACCGCCACTGACAAGAGCAGGTAGCTGAGCTCTCTCCCAGGCAGTAATGTTGTAAGTTCTCACCTGAGCTCTCCCGGCTATAGCTGTCTCAGCCAGTCCTACAGCATCTGTCTCCTTCCTACTGTGTCCAAAGTGGCCCCCTATTCCCTACATAGTGCACTACTTTTGACCAGATCCCTATCAGCCTTGGTCAAAAGTAGCGCACTCTAGTGTATAGGGAATAGGGAGCACTTTGGGATGCATCCTCTTTCTCTGCTGTCTCATTAACACAGGGGTGTCAGTCAGTTCAGTTCACCTGCCCAGCAGACAATAAAAAAAATCACATAGAACATCCACTGAAGCAAATCAGACCTGAATCAAATCAGACCTGACACTTCAATGGTATATCACTGGCTGCCATTGCCAGTTCCGCCCCACAACAAGACTGACTGACTAACCAATCAAATCAGACCTGGTACTTCAATGGTAGATCACTGGCTGCCATCGCCAGTTCCACCCCACAACAAGACTGACTAACCAATCAAATCAGACCTGACACTTCAATGGTAGATCACTGGCTGCCATCGCCAGTTCCACCCCACAACAAGACTGACTAACCAATCAAATCAGACCTGACACTTCAATGGTAGATCACTGGCTGCCATCGCCAGTTCCACCCCACAACAAGACTGACTAACCAATCAAATCAGACCTGACACTTCAATGGTAGATCACTGGCTGTCATCGCCAGTTCCACCCCACAACAAGACTGACTAACCAATCAAATCAGACCTGACACTTCAATGGTAGATCACTGGCTGCCATCGCCAGTTCCACCCCACAACAAGACTGACTAACCAATCAAATCAGACCTGACACTTCAATGGTAGATCACTGGCCGCCATCGCCAGTTCCACCCCACAACAAGACTGACTAACCAATCAAATCAGACCTGACACTTCAATGGTAGATCACTGGCTGCCATCGCCAGTTCCACCCCACAACAAGACTGACTAACCAATCAAATCAGACCTGACACTTCAATGGTAGATCACTGGCTGCCATCGCCAGTTCCACCCCACAACAAGACTGACTGACTAACCAATCAAATCAGACCTGGTACTTCAATGGTAGATCACTGGCCGCCATCGCCAGTTCCACCCCACAACAAGACTGACTGACTAACCAATCAAATCAGACCTGACACTTCAATGGTAGATCACTGGCCGCCATCGCCAGTTCCACCCCACAACAAGACTGACTGACTAACCAATCAAATCAGACCTGACACTTCAATGGTAGATCACTGGCCGCCATCGCCAGTTCCACCCCACAACAAGACTGACTGACTAACCAATCAAATCAGACCTGACACTTCAATGGTAGATCACTGGCCGCCATCGCCAGTTCCACCCCACAACAAGACTGACTGACTAACCAATCAAATCAGACCTGACACTTCAATGGTAGATCACTGGCTGCCATCGCCAGTTCCGCCCCACAACAAGACTGACTAACCAATCAAATATCTAGTGAAGTCTAGTGCAAAAACAAAAACAACAACCTTGTATTTCTTGTACTAATACTTTTTTCTAGCACTGACTTTGCTGACAACTACATTATATAGGACTAATATACTAACTGTCACGGTTGTCGTATGATAAAGGAGCGGACCAAAGTGCAGCGTGATTATCGTTCCACATATTTTATTGAACTGTGAAACTATGCAATACATACAAAATAAACTGAATAAACAAAAACAACAAACCGTGACGAAGAGTTAACATTCACGTACTCAAAACAATCTCCCACAAACCCAGGTGTGGAAAAACTCCTACTTAAGTATGATCTCCAATTAGAGACAACGATGACCAGCTGCCTCTAATTGGAGATCATCCCAAACAAAACCCAACATAGAAATACAAAACTAGAACATAACAACATAGAAAATCTAAACTGAAAAAAAACCTGTCACGCCCTGACCTACTCTACCATAGAAAATAACAGCTTACTATGGTCAGGACGTGACACTAACTATGATTGTAATATGTGGTTGTCCCACCTAGCTATCTGAAGATGAATGTACTGACTATGATTGTAATATGTGGTTGTCCCACCTAGCTATCTGAAGATGAATGTACTGACTATGACTGGTCCACCTAGCTATCTGAAGATGAATGTACTGACTGTAAGCCGCTCTGGATAAGATAATCTGCTAAATGACTACAATGTAAAATGTTCATGCAGTTTGCCTTGTGTTCCCACAGTAACTGGCCAAAGCAGGATCTCACGAGAATATGTCCATACATTTTTATTACGGTAATGGTTTATGAATTGTTTATAAATTGTTTACAAGTAAGTTGTTTTGTTAACAGAAAGTTTTTTTTTGTTTTTACCACACTGTGTATTTCAGAAAAACAGGCTGGTTAATTAATCACAGAGGATTGCAGAGGCACAAAGGAGAGTGGCCATACCAATCCTCTGGACTAGGGCTAGGCAATATATCGGGAAAAACCATTATACCGGTATGGATCTACAAATGCAAACGTGTGTGTGTGTCCCTGCGTGTGATCGGTGCTGGTATGTCCAGTGTGATTGGTGTTTACGGAGTTTTGTCCTTCTCTCCATTCACTGAACAAAAGGCAAAGTGTGTGTGTGTGTGTGTGGTGTGTGTGTGTGTGTGTGTGTGTGTGTGGTGTGCGTGTGTGTGTGACTAAACCATCATCAGCAGAAGTACCACATGCCATGATTCCGCTTATACACTCCACTGGAAATAGCTATTAAGAGAATTGAGCTCTTTACTTCAGGTGGGTGGGTGTTTCTGAGTGTGTATCTGAGGGTGTTTCTGAGGGTGTTTCTGATTGTGTTTCTGAGGGTGTTTCTGAGGGTGTTTCTGAGTGTGTTTCTGATTGTGTTTCTGATTATGTTTCTGAGGGTGTTTCTGATTGTGTTTCTGATTGTGTTTCTGAGTGTGTTTCTGAGTGTATTTCTGATTGTGTTTCTGATTGTGTTTCTGAGGGTGTTTCTGAGTGTGTTTCTGATTGTGTTTCTGAGTGTGTTTCTGAGTGTGTTTCTGATTGTGTTTCTGTTTGTGTTTCTGAGGTTGTTTCTGATTGTGTTTCTGAGGGTGTTTCTGATTGTGTTTCTGATTGTGTTTCTGATTGTGTTTCTGAGGGTTTTTCTGAGTGTGTTTCTGATTGTGTTTCTAAGGGTGTTTCTGAGGGTGTTTCTGATTGTGTTTCTGAGGGTGTTTCTGGGGGTGTTTCTGATTGTGTTTCTGATTGTGTTTCTGAGGGTGTTTCTGATTGTGTTTCTGATTGTGTTTCTGATTATGTTTCTGAGGGTGTTTCTGATTGTGTTTCTGATTGTGTTTCTGAGGGTGTTTCTGATTGTGTTTCTGATTGTGTTTCTGAGGGTGTTTCTGAGGGTGTTTCTGATTGTGTTTCTGATTGTGTTTCTGATTATGTTTCTGAGGGTGTTTCTGATTGTGTTTCTGAGGGTGTTTCTGAGGGTGTTTCTGATTGTGTTTCTGAGTGTGTTTCTGATTGTGTTTCTGATTATGTTTCTGAGGGTTTTTCTGATTGTGTTTCTGATTGTGTTTCTGAGGGTGTTTCTGAGGGTGTTTCTGAGTGTGTTTCTGAGTGTGTTTCTGATTGTGTTTCTGAGGGTGTTTCTGATTGTGTTTCTAAGGGTGTTTCTGAGGGTGTTTCTGATTGTGTTTCTAAGGGTGTTTCTGAGGGTGTTTCTGATTGTGTTTCTGATTGTGTTTCTGAGTGTGTTTCTGAGTGTTTCTGATTGTGTTTCTGAGGGTGTGTCTGAGGGTGTTTCTGAGGGTGTTTCTGAGGGTGTTTCTGATTGTGTTTCTGATTGTGTTTCTTATTGTGTTTCTGATCGTGTTTCTGATTATGTTTCTGAGGGTGTTTCTGATTTCGTTTCTGGGGGTGTTTCTGAGTGTGTTTCTGATTGTGTTTCTGAGGGTTTTTCTGGGGGTGTTTCTGAGGGTGTTTCTGAGGGTGATTCTGATTGTGTTTCTGAGGGTGTTTCTGAGGGTGTTTCTGATTGTGTTTCTGAGGGTGTTTCTGAGTGTGCACGGCTGTGTTCGATGTCTTTTTCACATCACATCATGAGTTACAACATGAGTTACAATGGGACCAACAACAACAACATATGCAATTTAATCACATGTAATTAATGAACTCCTAATCTGTTCCTTCATGTCATCAAATCTTCTTCAGATTATCGTATTCAGTAGATTTAAAGAGAAATAAAGCAATCCAACCTTCTTAATAGGGAGTAGGAGAATCATCAGATTAACGCCCAGACAGATTTTGTGTGTGTGTGTGTGTGTGTGTGTGTCTGTATTAGTGTGTGTGTGTGTGTGTGTGTGTTAGTGTGTGTGTGTGTGTGTGTGTGTGTCTGTGTGTGTGTGTCTGTAGACAGACTGACATCTTACTTTTTATATTTATACTTTTTATATTTTTTTGCACATTGAAAGTCAGTCATTGACTGTGTATTGTCTCTGTCAAATATAAATCCATGAATACATCTGTCATGGCGATATGTTTGTGTGGTGTAGCCACCCATTTAAAATGAACATAGCAGTTTGGTGGACTGTATTTCTTCAAACATCAAGTTCCCCAATCATTTACAGTTGGCTATTTTTTATTTAACTAGGCAAGTCAGTTAAGAACACATTCTTATTTACAATGACAGCCTAGGAACAGTGGGTTAATTACCTTGTTCAGGGGCAGAAGGACAGATTTTTACCATGTCAGCTCGGGGATTTGATCTAGAAACCTTTCGGTTACAGGTCCAACACTATAACCACTAGGCTACATGCCTCTTTCTTAACTGTAGAGTGCTCCAATCATAAATAGTATTTTTTTAATCTGTATTTATTTATTTAACTAAGGCTAGTCAGTTAATCTTATTTACAATGATGTCCTACCCCTGCCAAACACTAACGACGCTGGGCCAATTGTTCACCGCCATATTTGACTCCCTATCACAGTCTGGAATCAAACCAGGGTCTGTAGTGATGCCTCTAGCACTGTAGTGCCTTAGATCGCTGCGCCACTCGGGAGCCTTTTTAGACAGTAGGCTTTACTTCCTGTCATCTATAGAAATATTTTAGATATTAGGCTTTACTTACTGTCATCTTTAGAAGTATTTTAGACAGTAGGCTTTATTAACTGTCATCAATAGAAGTATTTTAGATAGTAGGCTTCATTAACTGTCATCTATCGAAGTATTTTAGACAGTAGGCTTTACTGTCATCTATAGAAGTATTTTAGACAGTAGGCTTTATTACCTGCAGATTTCTATGGGGGAAAACAAGTTCAGAACAAAAGCTATAGTTTGTAGAGACTGGTAGATTCAACAACAACTCCCAAATGGCTCCCTGATCGTTGCAGCCCGTAGGGTCTAAATTAGTACACTATAAAGGGAATAGGGTGTCATTTGGGAATAGTTTATCTACTTTCATGCTTGTGTTAATAATTATAATCTTATTTTCATTAGTCTCCCTCTGGAATTAAGAAGCACCTTGTTCTTTGTTTACATTCAATTCAAAGAAGATCTCATCTAAAAATCAAAAGAAACATTTCTGGTAATTCTATTGTGTTGGTTATGATTATTTTCAAAACAGGATATTTCACATCAGAAAAAATCACAATAATAATTACCAAAATGTGTTTGATTTTGTTTTCTCCAGGAATGCTGGCCTTCTAGGTAGAGTTCCTCTCTCCAGTGTCTGTGTTCTTTGCCCATCTCAATCTTTTTTTTTAATTGGCCAGTCTGAGATATGGCTTTTTCTCTGCAACTCTGCCTAGAAGGCCAGCATCCCGGAGTCGCCTATTCAATGTTGAGACTGGTGTTTTGCGGGTACTATTTAATGAAGCTGCCAGTTGAGGACTTGTGAGGTGTCTGTTTCTCAAACTAGACACTAATGTACTTGTCCTCTTGCTCAGTTGTGCACCGGGGCCTCCCACTCCTCTTTCTATTCTGGTTAGAGCCAATTTGAGCTGTTCTGTGAAGGGAGTAGTACACAGCATTGTACGAGATCTTCAGTTCTTGGCAATTTCTCGCATGGAATAGCCTTCATTTCTCAGAACAAGAATAGACTGATGAGTTTCAGAAGAAAGTTCTTTGTATCTGGGCATTTTGAGCCTGTAATCAAATCCACAAATGCTGATGCTCCAGATACTCAACTAGTCTAAAGATGGCCAGTTGTATTGCTTCTTTAATCAGAACAGTTTTCAGCTGTGCTAACATAGTTGCAAAAGGTTTTTCTAATGATCAATTAGCCTTTTAAAACGATAAACTTGGACTAGCTAACACAATGTGCCATTGGAACACAGTAGTGATGGTTGCAGATAATGGGCCTCTGTACGCCTACGTAGATTTTCCATAAAAACAAATCAGCCGTTTCCAGCTACAATAGTCATTTACAACATTAACAATGTCTACACTGTATTTCTGATCAGTTTGATGTTATTTTAATGGACAAAAATGTAGCTTTTCTTTCAAAAACAAGGACATTTCTATGTGACCCCAACCTTTTGAACGGTAGTGTACTTAAGTGTCAAAAGTAAATGTAATTGCTAAAATATACTTAAATATCAAAAGTAAAAGTACAAGTATAAATCATTTCCAATTCCTTATATTAAGCAAAGCATATGGCCACATTATCAGTTTTTTAAATTTATTTATGGATAGCCAGGGGCATACTCCAACACTCAGACATAACTTACAAATGAAACATATGTTTAGTGAGTCCACCAGATCAGAGGCTAGTGATGACCATTGATGTTCTCTTGATAAGTGAGTGAATTAGACCATTTCTGTCCTGCTAAGCATTCAAAATGTAACGACTACTTTTGAGTGTCAGGGAAAGTAGAAATAAAAGTAGTCAAAAATATGTAAAGTAAAGTACAGATACCCCAAAAAACTACTTATTTTTAAGTGCTTTACACCACTGATAATAACTGTAACGCGTGTCGTGTGTGGAGGACCAAGATGCAACAGGGAAGAGTATACTCATCTTCTTGTTTTAATATTGAGGAAGAGAAACAAATGAAACACATATACAATTAACGGAAACGACACTAACAGTTCTGTCAGGTGATAAGCACAAAACAGAATACAACTACCCACAATCCACAATACAAACAAACCCCTAATTATAGGACCTTCAATCAGAAGCAACGAGGAGCCGCTGCTTCCAATTGAAGGTCAAGAACAAAACTGCACATAGAAACAGTGTGACTAGAATAAACATAGAAAATGCCCTAACATAGAACATATACCAAAACTCTAGACCACTCTAATCAAACACCCCTTGTCTATACACAGACTAACAATCCGAAACATATACAAAACACCCCCTGCCACGTCCTGACCAAACTAAACACTAACAAATAACACCTTTACAGGTCAGAACGTGACAGTACCCCCCCCCCCCAAACGTGCAAAGCCCGGATGCACCTAACAAAAGTGAAAATACAAAAATAACCCCCCCCCCCAAAAAATCCCAGCTTACATGGGAGAGAAGGGAGGGCGGCCACCGTCACCGACGATGCATCTGCAACGCTCCCCCCTTCCCGCATACTCGTCCCTACGGAGGTGGCTCTGGAGCGGAACGTATCCCTCGCTCCGCCACTTGCTCACCCCTCTTCTTGGCAGACTCTGGGGCGAGGTCCCTCTTTGTCGACCTCAGACTTGGGATCCTCACACTGTCGTGTGACTCTGGCCGTGGACTGTGGGCCACTTCTCTCTCGGGCATAGGTCCCGGACACTCGGGCTGAGGCACTGTCGTCGGGCACTCTGACTGAGACGCTGTTGTCTGCCACTCTGGGTTAGGCGCTGTTGCTGGGCACTCTGGGCGAGACGCTGTCGCTGTGCCATCTAGGCGAGGCACGTGCACTGAAGGCCTGGTACGTGGGGCTGGCGTAGGGGACGCCGGACTAGGCCCACGTACCTCAGGGCTAGTGCTAGGGGCAAGAGTAGGATGAGTTGGGCTGGGCTGCCGCACTGGGAGCCTGGTGCGTGGTGCTGGCTTCGGGGGAGTCAGACTAGAGACACGCACATGTAGGCTTGTGCGGGGAGCAGGGATAGGTTGAGCTGGACTAGGCTGCCGCTCGGGAAGCCTGGTGCGTGGTGCTGGCTTCGGAGGAGCCAGACTGGAAACACGCACCTGTGGGCTTCTACGAGGAGCAGGAGTAGGATACACCGGGCCTTGGGTGAGTACTGGAAGTCTCGAGCTCACCTCCTGCACAACCCGTCCTGGCTGGATGGCAGTAGTAGCCCTGTACGTTCGGAGTGCTAGTACAGGGTGGACTGGGCTATGCAGGGGCCTGATTGTCGCCGTGCGTAGAGGAGGTGTCCTGTCGCCTGGACTTCGGAGGCGTACCGGTGGCCAGACGTATTGGGCTGGCATCCTCCTTCCAGGCTGGATGCCCACTCTAGCACGGCCTTTGCTTGGGGCTGAGATCACACGCACCGGACTGTGCGTGCGCATGGGTGAGATCTTGCGTACCTCATCGTACTTCGGCGCTCTCCACTCCATGTGCTCCCCATAATAAGCACGAGGTGTTGGCTTCAGCACAAAACAGAATACAACCACCCACAATCCACAATACAAACAAACCCCTAATTATAGGACCTTCAATCAGAAGCAACGAGGAGCCGCTGCTTCCAATTGAAGGTCAAGAACAAAACTGCACATAGAAACAGAGTGACTAGAATAAACATAGAAAATGCCCTAACATAGAACATATACCAAAACTCTAGACCACTCTAATCAAACACCCCTTGTCTATACACACAGACTAACAATCCCCGAAACATATATACAAAACACCCCCTGCCACGTCCTGACCAAACTAAACACTAACAAATAACACCTTTACAGGTCAGAACGTGACAATAACTAAAAGTGAAATAAACAATAAAAAATGAACAGTAAACATTACACTCACAAAAGTTCCAAAAGAGTAAAGACAATTAAAACTTCATATTATGTCTTTATACAGTGTTGTAATGATGTGCAAATAGTTAAAGTACAAAAGTGAAAATAAATAAACAGATACATAATACATAAATAAATATATGTTGTATTTACAATGGTGTTTGTGCTTCACTGGTTGACCTTTTCTTGCGGCAACAGGTAATAAATATTGTTGCTGTGATGGCACACTATGGTATTTCACCCATTAGATATGGGAGTTTATCAAAATTGGATTTGTTTTCAAATTCTTTGTGGATCTTTGTAATCTGAGGGAAATATGTGTCTCTGATATGGTCATACATTTGGCAGGAGGTTAAAGAAGTGCAGCTCAGTTTCCACCTCATTTTGTGGGCAGTGTTGCACATAGCCTGTCTTCTCTTGAGAGCCAGGTCTGCCTTCGGCAGCCTTTCTCAATAGCAAGGCTATGCTCACTGAGTCTGTGCATAGTCAAAGCTTTCCTTAATTTTAGGTCAGTCACAGTGGTCAGGTATTCTGCCACTGTGTACTCTCTGTTTAGGGCCAAATAGCATTCTAGTTTGCTCTGTTTTTTTGTAGATTCTTTCCAATGTGTCAAGTAATTATCTTTTTGTTTTCTCATGATTTGGTTGGGTCTAATTGTGCTGCTGTCCTGGGGCTCTGAGGGGTCTGTTTGTGCTCTCTCTCTCTCCTCTCTCTCTCTCTCTCTCTCTCTCTCTCTCTCTCTCTCTCTCTCTCTCTCTCCATCTCTCTCTCTCTCTCTCTCTCTCTCTCTCCATCTCTCTCTCTCTCTCCATCTCTCTCTCTCTCTCTCTCTCTCTCTCTCTCTCCCTCCCTCCATCTCTCTCTCCATCTCTCTCCTCTCTCTCTCCATCTCTCTCTCTCTCTCCCCATCTCTCTCTCTCTCTCTTTCCCTCTCTCTCTCTCTCTCGCTCTCTCTCTTTCTCTCTCTCTCTCTCCATATCTGAACTAGGGATGGGGCCCTTTAATGACATGGCTGAATGAGAGCTTGACCAGGCGTTTCCAGCATTATGATCCTTCTCCTCAGCTGTCACTCACCAAGTCAGCTCTTGACAGGAGACCGGATTACCTTCACAGATCAGATAGATCCACCAGACACCTCACAGATCAGGCTAATGTATATACCTGTAGATTTAACTATTATACTATACATTGTGGGGGCTTCAAACAAGTCAGATGTTTACTAGAGTCACATTGACACTACTGTTGGCTTGAGAGAATAAATGAAATGTTAAGAGAAATTAAATATGCAGGAAAGGTGGCAGGTATTTTCTTTCCATCTACATATACAGAGAGAAAATAACTAAATAGTGAAAGTGAAAATGCCCTGTCAGTATATTAAAGCTAGTCTTCCCCAGAGGGAGACTAATCTACTTAATTAAAAGGACCAGCAGTAACGGACCGGAATCAAGATGTATAATTATAACACAGCCATTAATGCTAATCCTGGACTCCTGTCGGGACCTGGGGTAGTGGTGGTAGGCCACGGTCTGAGAGACTAGAGCAGGCCTTGGTCAATTATCTTCCATGGAGGGCCACATTAGAATATATTTTTGCCATCGCGTGCCAGAATAATATTACAGGATGATACATCATGTGTATGACCGTGTTGACAGATATATCTACACATCCATGTTCTCCTTTTGGTATTTTCATTATTAAACATTCAATGAACTACACGGAGGGAAAAGTACACTGTGCATTCAGCACCACGGACAGAACTCTTGTTAAAACGGGTTATGCACAAAAACACAAGAAAGAGGGAGAGCTCAACATTACATTTAAACTACTCAATCAGTGTGAGGAGTGAAGTCTCTGATGGGCATTGACTAGAGCAGTGAAGTCAGGTATAGTTTCTGACGTCGCTATTCGCAGGATTGCTGAGAAGTGAGAATCAGTAAGAGATGATCTGTGCCTTGACTTTTTATATTTTATCACTGAAAATGTCTGTTCACATACATAGGTTGACCCAAACAGTACAAACATCTTTTGAGCATGACTCCTAATCTTTGGAAAGTTTTGTTAATCGAGAGATGCATGTAACCTTGTCATTGTCGTTGTTTTGAATAGTTCTCCAATCACTGCATCAGAATGAAGATCGATAAGCTGAAGTTGCAGGTCAGTGGAAACGTTATCCACATTGTATATATCCACGTTATTGTTATTTTCTTGTTTTACATTTTATAATTTTTTACTTTTGTTTATTTGGTAAATATTTCCTGAACTCTTCTTGCACTGCAGAATTGGTTAAGGGCTTGTAAGTAAGCATTTCACGTTAAGGTCTACATTTGTTGTATTCGGCCCATGTGACAAATACCGTTTGATTTGATTTGACTGAAGGTGAAAGGAGAGAAAACCAGCAGCATGTCATTTTCCAACATTTTGAAATCCTCAAAATGATGAGAAAACTCACCGTTCAAAGCACGCAGCAGCGATGTATACGTCTCCTGCTGGTCATCTCATAGGGAACAGACTAGTAGTGTTGGAAGGTGGGTGAGATTGTTCTCATCTGATAGGGAACAGACTAGTAGTGTTGGAAGGTGGGTGAGATTGTTCTCATCTGATAGGGAACAGACTAGTAGTGTTGGAAGGTGGGTGAGATTGTTCTCATCTGATAGGGAACAGACTAGTAGTGTTGGAAGGTGGGTGAGATCATCTGATAGGGAACAGACTAGTAGTGTTGGAAGGTGGGTGAGATCATCTGATAGGGAACAGACTAGTAGTGTTGGAAGGTGGGTGAGATTGTTCTCATCTGATAGGGAACAGACTAGTAGTGTTGGAAGGTGGGTGAGATTGTTCTCATCTGATAGGGAACAGACTAGTAGTGTTGGAAGGTGGGTGAGATTGTTCTCATCTGATAGGGAACAGACTAGTAGTGTTGGAAGGTGGGTGAGATTGTTCTCATCTGATAGGGAACAGACTAGTAGTGTTGGAAGGTGGGTGAGATTGTTCTCATCTGATAGGGAACAGACTAGTAGTGTTGGAAGGTGGGTGAGATTGTTCTCATCTGATAGGGAACTGATAGGGAACTGTCTCAGCCTCCAGTATTTATGCTGCAGTAGTTCATGTGCCGGGGGGCTAGGGTCAGTCTGTTTCATCTGGAGTATTCTCTTGTCTTATCCGGTGTCCTGTGTGAATTTAAATATGCTCTCTCTAATTCTCTCTTTCTCTCTTTCTTTCTTTCTTTCTTTCTTTCTCTCGGAGGACCTGAGCCCTAGGACCATGCCTCGGGACTACCTGGCATGATGACTCCTTGCTGTCCCCAGTCCACCTGGCCATGCTGCTGCTCCAGTTTCAACTGTTCTGCCTGCGGCTACGGAACCCTGACCTGTTCACCGGACGTGCTTGTTGCACCCTCGACAACTACAATGATTATTATTATTTGACCATGCTGGTCATTTATGAACATTTTAACATCTTGACCATGTTCTGTTATAATATCCACCCGGCACAGCCAGAAGAGGACTGGCCACCCCTCATAGCCTGGTTCCTCTCTAGGTTTCTTCCTAGATTTTTGGCCTTTCTAGGGAGTTTTTCCTAGGGAGTTTTTCCTAGCCACCGTGCCTCTTTCACATGCATTGCTTGCTGTTTGGGGTTTTAGGCTGGGTTTCTGTACAGCACTTTGAGATTTCAGCTGATATACGAAGGGCTATATAAATAACATTTGATTTGATTTGATTTGATTAGTAGTGTTGGAAGGTGGGTGAGATTGTTCTCATCTGATAGGGAACAGACTAGTAGTGTTGGAAGGTGGGTGAGATTGTTCTCATCTGATAGGGAACAGACTAGTAGTGTTTGAAGGTGGGTGAGATTGTTCTCATCTGATAGGGAACAGACTAGTAGTGTTGGAAGGTGGGTGAGATTGTTCTCATCTGATAGGGAACAGACTAGTAGTGTTGGAAGGTGGGTGAGATTGTTCTCATCTGATAGGGAACAGACTAGTAGTGTTGGGAGGTGGGTGAGATTGTTCTCATCTGATAGGGAACAGACTAGTAGTGTTGGAAGGTGGGTGAGATTGTTCTCATCTGATAGGGAACAGACTAGTAGTGTTGGAAGGTGGGTGAGATTGTTCTCATCTGATAGGGAACAGACTAGTAGTGTTGGAAGGTGGGTGAGATTGTTCTCATCTGATAGTGAACAGACTAGTAGTGTTGGAAGGTGGGTGAGATTGTTCTCAT
This sequence comes from Salmo trutta, assembly GCF_901001165.1. Taxonomy (NCBI): domain Eukaryota; kingdom Metazoa; phylum Chordata; class Actinopteri; order Salmoniformes; family Salmonidae; genus Salmo; species Salmo trutta. Next base: position 41,325,635 of record NC_042966.1, on the reverse strand, counting down.
CTGATAGGGAACAGACTAGTAGTGTTGGAAGGTGGGTGAGATTGTTGGCTTCTACTTGGCGGGTCAGGAGGAGTAATTTTCCCTTGAAGGCTTTGACAAGGCTGTACATCTGATGTGCAAAAAGGCCCTTCCCTTGTAGTTTGGAATTCAGTTCATTCATGAGGGCCATGATCTCCACAGTGATGGCAAAATCAACAAACCATTCTTTATCTTGCAGTTGAGGGAAATCCACATATTTTCCTTTCATTTTCAAAAACTCAGCGATCTCCGACTTCAGGTCCCAAACCCTTTGAAGCACCTTCCCCAAACTCAGCCATGTCCCGTTTGTGTGGTAGGCGAGATCTGCATGCCCCGACTCTGTCTCTTCCAACAGTGCGACAAACTCCCTGTGGTTTAAAGATTTAGCTCTTATGAAGAGTATCACAGTAGTGACTGTATCCACAACATGAATCATTTTCAGAACACATTTACAGAGCACCTTCTGATGAATAATGCGATGCAGGAAAATCATTTCCTCATCTGGGTTCAACTCCTTGATCTTATATTCTTTTCAAAAGGCCGAAGTTTTTTCCTGTCAAGTTTGGGCTCCCATCAGTGGTCACACTGGATAACTTTTAAAAACTCAGTCCCAGCTTTGCCACACACTTCCTCCAATAAATCTTTCCCTGTGGTTGTGCTCTTTATTGACTGCAGTGAACCAAACTCCTCTGTAATTTCAAGGTCTGGGGTTATGCCTCGTAAGAATATCGACAACTGCCCCGCGACACGTGCATCACTGCTCTCATCCAGGGCCAAGGAGAAACAGGTGAAATCCTTTACCTTGTCTTTCAACTGTTGTTCCATATCCTCTACGATGTCCTCAACACGCCGTGTCGCTGTTCATCTTGACAGGGAAACATTTTCAAAACAGCTCTTTCTTGTCGGGGCAAAGTATTGCTGCAGAGTCAATTAAACATACTTTAATGAATTTGCCCTCAGCGAATGGCTTGCTATGTTTAGCAATTTTGTGGGACAGTACATAACTAGCTCTTGCAATTACGTCGTTTGCTGAATGCAGTTTTGTGAAAAGTCCTTGCTGCTTTTGCAACTGAGAAAGCAACTCTTTTGATGCACTTGTCCTCTGCTCAGAAGATATATTCCTATATTTCTCTGCATGCTTCGTCTGGAAGTGTCGGGACAAGTTGTAGTCTTTCAAGACAGTGATGCTCTCTTTGCACACTAAGCACACAGCTTTCCATGATACCTCAATAAATAAATATTTCGATGTCCGCTCTTGCTGGAACACCCTACATTCATTGTCTACTTTCCTTTTCTTTGAAATCTTTGAAAAACTCATTTTTGCGCCATTTCTAGCTAGTTAGTATTTGTAACTGTGATGTGTGTGTCAACCTATCAGTCACTTGTTATTTATACGTGCCTTCAAAATAAATGTCCCACAAGCGGTGGGAGTTAAATCATTAAACAAAGGTGAGTATTCATTGGGCTTTTAATTTGAATAACAAATAAGTTTTTCAAAACTATATCTCAAATTATTTATGTGATCTGAGCATGATTCCGCGGGCACTATTGAATCAGGTCGCGGGCAGCATACGGCCCCGGGCCGGACTTTGTCCAGGCCTGGAGTAGAGGGACCGCTTTTGGATCACATAAGGACCGCACTTGGACCGTGTTAGGCCCTAATCCTGGACATCTGTTAGGGACCTGAAGTAGTGGTGATAGGCCACAGTCACCATGGTGGAGAGGGAAGGCTTTAGGACCGTGTTAGGACTATGTTAGGACCATGCTAGGACCGTGTTAGGACAATGCTAGGACCATGTTAGGACCATGCTAGGATCATGTTAGGACCATATTAGGACCGTGTTAGGACCATGCTAGGACCATGTTAGGACCATGTTAGGACCATGCTAGGACCATGCTAGGACCATGTTAGGACTGTGTTAGAACCATGTTAGGACTGTGTTAGAACCATGTTAGGACCGTGTTAGGACCATGTTAGGACCGTGTTAGGACCATGCTAGGACCATGTTAGGACCATGCTAGGACTGTGTTAGGGCCATGTTAGGACCATGCTAGGACCATGCTAGGACCGTGTTAGGACCATGTTAGGACCGTGTTAGGACCATGTTAGGACCGTGTTAGGACCATGTTGGGACTGTATTAGGACCATGTTAGGACTGTGTTAGGACCATGTTAGGACTGTGTTAGAACCATGTTAGGACCGTGTTAGGACCATGTTAGGACTGTGTTAGAACCATGTTAGGACTGTGTTAGGGCCATGTTAGGACTGTGTTAGAACCATGTTAGGACTGTGTTAGGGCCATGTTAGGACTGTGTTAGAACCATGTTAGGACCGTGTTAGGACCATGTTAGGACTGTGTTAGAACCATGTTAGGACTGTGTTAGGGCCATGTTAGGACCGTGTTAGAACCATGTTAGGACCGTGTTAGGGCCATGTTAGGACTGTGTTAGAACCATGTTAGGACTGTGTTAGGGCCATGTTAGGACTGTGTTAGAACCATGTTAGGACCGTGTTAGGGCCATGTTAGGACTGTGTTAGGGCCATGTTAGGACTGTGTTAGAACCATGTTAGGACCGTGTTAGAACCATGTTAGGACCGTGTTAGGGCCATGTTAGGACTGTGTTAGGGCCATGTTAGGACTGTGTTAGAACCATGTTAGGACCATATTAGGACCTTGATCAAATCAAATCATATTTTATTAGTTACATACGCCAAATATAACAGGTGTAGACCTAACAGTGAAATGCTTCCTTACGAGCCCCAAACCAATAATGCAGTTAAAAAAAATAAAATACAGATAAGAATAAGAGATAAAAGTAACAAGTAATTAAAGAGCAGCAGTAAAAAAATAACAATATATACAGGGGGGTGCCAGGACAGAGTGAATGTTGCGGGGGCACCGGTTAGATGAGGTAGTATGCACCTGTAGGTAGAGTTAAATTATGGGTAGTAAGAAGGAGGAGAGGGAGGAAGGACATAAACAGTGTAGTATATTCATTCATAGAGTTAGAAGAGTGAAACTATAGGTATTTTACAGAGAACCTAACAAGGTAAAGCATGTTGTTGTGTTGCTGTCCACAGAGCCATAGTCTGTCAGGAACAAACATGTTTACTTACTTAGTTGGGTTTTTCCTAGAAATGCTTACACACTGAGGCGCTTGACACTCAACTATCTTTACACAACAATATCTCACTGTCGCACATTTTGTGAGGATTGTTTTGGTTCATTAAACCGGGCAGTTGTATCTGAACCCAGGTCTGTGGGACTCTGACTGGTCTTACGGCCTCAAATAGTCCCTTCTGGCTTATTTCTTTGTATAATGTGGAGGGTGACTGGACTGTAGACACAGAAAGGCTTTTAGTCAGTACCACATTGGTGTCAGCGATTAAAAAAGAAAGAAAGAGACTGTCGAACAGTAAAAAGAGTCAAGAGGTTTATGTTTTTACATTTTTAATATTACTTAAATAAAAATTAGTTTGGTTGCGTAGTTATTTACATTTATCACCTATTTGATACAAACAACAATATGTTACGCTATGTCACATGTAATACAATATGACCTAGTGTAAACAGTGTTGTTAGGTGAACAGCTTGAAAGACCAAAAAAAAAACATTTAAATCACTTCCTGGTTTTCACACCTTTTCACAATTTGTTTTCATACTTTTCTTCTAATCACCTTGTTAACAATTTCAGCCAAAATGAAAATGTTATCATCACCTGCAGAATAGGAATAAAATAATCACTGCCTTAACAAGAAAACCCACTCTGTTGCTTATTAGGATAGTATGGTTCAGTGGCTTAGGGATGCATCCCAAAGTGCAGAACTTCAGAGCCCTATGGGTAGTACACTAGTTTTGACCAGAGCCCTATGGGTAGTACACTACTTTTGACCAGAGCCCTATGGGTAGTGAACGACCTTTGACCAGAGCCCTATGGGTAGTGCACTACTTTTGACCAGAGCCCTGTGGGTAGTGCACTACTGTTGACCAGAGCCCTATGGGTAGTGCACTACTTTTGACCAGAGCCCTATGGGTAGTGCACTACTTTTGACCAGAGCCCTATGGGTAGTGCACTACTTTTGACCAGAGCCCTGTGGGTAGTGCACTACTTTTGACCAGAGCCCTGTGGGTACTGGTTGGGATGCAGATTAAATGTTTATTTATTCATATGAGTGTTTATCCCTGGAAGACTTCCTGGTCATACTGTACTTCCTGGTCATACTGTACTTAAACTTTGTAAAATGGCAGCTGTTTATAATAAGATTAACTAACATGTGAAATCAATGAATGCTTTCTCAAGGCTTGGAAACACGAAATGGATCGCACTTACACACACACACACACACACACACACACACACACACACACACACACACACACACACACACACACACACACACACATGCCAGGATGTCATACTCATACTTTTTGCCAGGATGTAGTAGAATTCACTGCACTCTATAGAGGAAGAGCATTGTCTTTTCAGACCCACGTGTGTCTAACAGCAGTTTATAATCAGATAAGGTGACTGGCTGTAACAGCAGTTTATAATCAGATAAGGTGACTGGCTGTAACAGCAGTTTATAATCAGATAAGGTGACTGACTGTAACAGCAGCTGATAATCAGATAAGGTGACTGGCTGTAACAAAATGAAGGAAAATCTGGAAACCGTGCAATAGCGATTTAGATTATCCATTATCAGCATGGATGAACCTAGTGTGTATATATTTGTTACTTACTGCATATATTTATACTAAACGGTAAGTTCTAAATAGTATGTAGTATGATTAGTACACAATATGTAGTTTTAGTAAAACATATTTGGGACAAGACAACAGACTCAGAATACTGTTTGCAGACTCGGAATACTGTTTACAGACTTGGAATACTGTTTACAGACTCGGAATACTGTTTACAGACTCGGAATACTGTTTACAGACTCGGAATACTGTTTACAGACTCGGAATACTGTTTACTTTTCAGGAAGCCAGAAACCAGATTAAAGCGGCAATTAAGAGATAGCTGTGGCTTTAGCTGTTATCACTCCCAGGGATTTAGGCTCAAACACTCAACATCGTCGGCATACTTTAATAACGCAAACGCTTAAGCCCCTCGACTCTCTGTGTGTGTGTCCCCCAAATGACACCATATTCCCTTTATAGTGCACTACTTTTGACCAGAGCCCTATGGGTTTCCCTATGGGCCCTGGTCAAAAGTAGACCACTATATAGGGAATAGGGTGCCATTTGGGATGGAATCTCTGTATTAATTTATGACCGCTGTGAGTAAGCCAGCTGACACTCTCCGGCTGGCAGCAGGGTCTGTGTCTGTAGCTGACTCTTCAATGTCAACATTAAACTCTCTGGAGCTTTTAGTTTTGAGTAGTCACTTGAAAAAGATGTTCTCAGTTGACTTCCCTGGTGAAATAAAGGACAGAACCCCTCAGAGCCTGGTTCCTCTCTAGGTTTCCTCCTTTGGTTCCTGTCTTCCTAGGGAGTTTTTCCTAGCCACCGTGCTTTTACATCTGCATTGCTTGCTGTTTGGGGTTTTAGGCTGGGTTTCTGTACACCACTTTGTGATATCGGCTGACGTAAAGAGGGCTTTATAAATACATTTGATTGATTGATTGATTGATTGATTGATTGATTGATTGATCAGTTACAGCATATAAAGTCTCTGGAGCCCCATCTCCACACCATCCCTTCTCCATTATATGAGCTCACTTGAAAATACATGTTGATCCCTGGTTAGAAGAAAATAAAAATATATTAATTACTATGAGCTTTCTACTCGACCTGAGCTTTCTTCTCGACCTGAGCTTTCTTCTCGACCTGAGCTTTCTACTCGACCTGAGCTTTCTTCTCGACCTGAGCTTTCTTCTCGACCTGAGCTTTCTTCTCGACCTGAGCTTTCTACTCGACCTGAGCTTTCTTCTCGACCTGAGCTTTCTTCTCGACCTGAGCTTTCTTCTCGACCTGAGCTTTCTTCTCGACCTGAGCTTTCTTCTCGACCTGAGCTTTCTTCTCGACCTGAGCTTTCTTCTTGACCAGCTACTCTTCATGGAGTCGACACAAAACATGAAGCATGACATAATACAGAACATTAATAGACAACAACAGCTCAATGACAAAACCACATCAATTTAAAAAAGGCACACGTAGCCTACATATCAATACGTACACACAAACTATCTAGGTCAGATAGGGGAGAGGCGTTGTGCCGTGAGGTGTTGCTTTATCTGTTTTGTGAAACCAGGTTTGCTGTTTATTTGAGCAATATGAGATGGAAGGGAGTTCCATGCAATAAGGGCTCTATATAATACTGTATGCTTTCTTGAATTTGTTCTGGATTTTGGGGACAGTGAAAAGACCCCTGGTGGCATGTCTGGTGGGATAAGTGTGTGTTTCAGAGCTGTGTGTAAGTTGACTATGGAAAATATTTGGAATTTTCAACACATTAAAGTTTGTTATAAAAAGAAGAAGTGAAGTCTCTCCTCAACTCTAAAGCCAAGAGAGACTGGCATAGGTTTTATTTATATCAGCCCTCTGATTACCATGAAGAGAAAGACGTGCCGCTCTGTTCTGGGCCAACTGCAACTTAACTAGGTCTTTCCTTGCAGCATTGAACCACACAACCATCTACTACATCTTGCCATCTTGATGTAATTAGATGTATCACTAGTCACTTTAAACAATGTCACTTTATATAATGTTTTCATAACCTACATTACTCATCTCATATGTATATACTGTACTCTATTCCATCTACTGCATCTTGCCATCTTGATGTAATTAGATGAATCACTAGCCACTTTAAACAATGTCCCTTTATATAATGTTTTCATAACCTACATTACTCATCTCATACGTATATACTGTACTCTATTCCATCTACTGCATCTTGCCTATGCCGTTCAGCCATCACTCATTCATATATTTATATGTACATATTCGCATTCATTCCTTTACACTTGTGTGTATAAGGTAGTTGTTGTGGAATTGTTAGGTTATATTACTTGTTAGATATTACTGCATGGTCGGAACTAGAAGCACAAGCATTTCGCTACAATTGCTTAAACATCTGCTAACCATGTGTATGTGACAAATACATTTAGATTTGATTTGAACTGGACAATAATCAAGATAAGATAAAACTAGAGCCTGCAGGAACTTGCTTTGTGGAGTGTGGTGTCAAAAAAGGCAGAGCATCTCTTTTATTACAGACAGACTTTTCCCCATCTTTACAACCATTGAATCTATATGTTTTGACCATGACAGTTTACAATATAAGGTAACGCCAAGTCATTTAATTAATGACAGCAAACTGAATAGATGAATGGCATATCCTACCATTCAACCGTATTCCACTTCAATGTGTCCTCGTATGTTAGTCCAGTACTAAGTGTACTGTATAGCTTCTGAATATACTGTATAGCTTCTGAATGTGAGTTCAGTACAGTCTCAAGGCCTTGCTGCGGATACACTAGCAGCTGTGTTTGTGCCTTTTTACTCCAAAAGGCCCTTTCTTTTGAATGGTTTCGTCTGTCGTCATTTCCTTAACTACAGTTCAGTTTATAGTGTGGTCTGTGAGTGAGATCCCAGCTGCAGTAGTCTGAAGCTCCAGACATGTTTTACATTTCGTCTCACCACCACCACCACCACCACCAGCAGCAGCAGCAGCAGCAGACACACACACACACACACACACACACACACACACACACACACACACACACACACACACACACACGACAGCCTCAAAGCCTACCTCTAGAGTCTTACCGACTTCCCTTGCCTGACTGGGTCTTGGAAAATCCATCCTTTACCGTCAAGCTCTCTACTCTCTCTTAGGTGACATACTTTAGGATGAACTTTGTACACAGGAAGGAATATATGAACATGTCAGTTTTAGGGAACATTTCCTGACATCAGTGGGTTTTCTCTACATTAGATCAACCTCTCAATGGTTGCATCCTATTAAGGCACCCTATCCTTTGACCAGAGCCCTATTATAGGGCTCTACGTAGGGAATATGGTGCCATTCGGGAGCAAGCAGAGAAATGAGGGCATATTTCTACAGGAGGGGTACTTTAATGATGTCTAGTTGAAAACGTGTTTCAATCTATCTTAAATCATGTCTCCTCTGAGAGTGCTGCCTGGTCTGAGAGTACTGCCAGGTCTGAGAGTACTGTCTGGTCTGAGAGTACTGTCTGGTCTGAGAGTACTGCCTGGTCTGAGAGTACTGCTGGTCTGAGAGTACTGCCTGGTCTGAGAGTACTGTCTGATCTGAGAGTACTGTCTGGTCTGAGAGTACTGCCTGGTCTGAGAGTACAGCCTGGTCTGAGAGTACTGCCTGGTCTGAGAGTACTGCCTGGTCTGAGAGTACTGTCTGGTCTGAGAGTGCTGTCTGGTCTGAGAGTGCTGCCTGGTCTGAGAGTGCTGCCTGGTCTGAGAGTACTGCCTGGTCTGAAAGTACTGTCTGGTCTGAGAGTAGTGTCTGGTCTGAGAGTACTGTCTGGTCTGAGAGTACTGTCTGGTCTGAGAGTACTGCCTGGTCTGAAAGTACTGTCTGGTCTGAGAGTACTGCCTGGTCTGAGAGTACTGCCTGGTCTGAGAACACTGCCTGGTCTGAAAGTACTGCCTGGTCTGAGAGTATTGCCTGGTCTGAGAGTACTGCCTGGTCTGAGAGTACTGCCTGGTCTGAGAGTGCTGCCTGGTCTGAGAGTACTGCCTGGTCTGAGAGTACTGCCTGGTCTGAGAGTACTGCCTGGTCTGAGAGTACTGTCTGGTCTGAGAGTACTGCCTGGTCTGAGAGTACTGTCTGGTCTGAGAGTACTGCCTGGTCTGAGAGTACTGCCTGGTCTGAAAGTACTGTCTGGTCTGAGAGTACTGCCTGGTCTGAGAGTACTGCCTGGTCTGAGAGTACTGCCTGGTCTGAAAGTACTGTCTGGTCTGAGAGTACTGCCTGGTCTGAGAGTACTGCCTGGTCTGAGAGTACTGTCTGGTCTGAGAGTACTGCCTGGTCTGAGAGTACTGCCTGGTCTGAGAGTACTGCCTGGTCTGAGAGTACTGTCTGGTCTGATAGTACTGCCTGGTCTGAGAGTACTGCCTGGTCTGAGAGTACTGTCTGGTCTGAGAGTACTGCCTGGTCTGAGAGTACTGTGTGTGTGGGTGTGAGCGTGTGATAAAGGGAGCCCTTCATTGAGTTAAAAAAAACAGTGTCATTATTTCTAATTCAGATTCTCTCTGATCTCGTGATCTCTAGTCTCTGATCTCATCATCGCTAGTCTCTGATCTTGTGATCACTAGTCTCTGATCTCGTAATCTCTAGTTTCTGATCTCATCATCTCTAGTCTCTGATCTCATTATCTCTAGTCTCTGATTTCATCATCTCTAGTTTCTGATCTCATCATCTCTAGTCTCTGATCTCATCATCTCTAATCTTTGATCTCATCATCTCTAGTCTCTGATCTCATGATCTCTAGTCTCTGATCTCATCATTTCTAGTTTCTGATCTCATCATCTCTAGTCTCTGATCTCATGATGTCCAGTCTCTGATCTCATGATCTCTAGTCACTGATTCCATTATCTCTAGTCTCTGATCTCATGATCTCTAGTCTCTGGTCTCATCATCTCTAGTCTCTGATCTCATCATTTCTAGTCTCTGATCTCATCATCTCTAGTCTCCGATCTATAGTCCCTGATCTCATGATCTCTAGTCTCTGATCTCATGATCTCTACTCTCTGATTCCATTATCTCTAGTCTCTGATCTCATGATCTCTAGTCTCTGATCTCATGATCTCTAGTCTCTGATTCCATTATCTCTAGTCTCTGATCTCATCATCTCTAGTCTCTGATCTCATGATCTCTAGTCTCTGATCTCGTGATGTCTAATCTCTGATCTCGTGATCTCTAGTCTCTGATCTCTAGTTTCTGATCTCATCATCTCTAGTCTCTGATCTCATTATCTCTAGTCTCTGATCTCATCATCTCTAGTTTCTGATCTCATCATCTCTAGTCTCTGATCTCATCATCTCTAGTCTCTGATCTCATCATCTCTAGTCTCTGATCTCATCATCTCTAGTCTCTGATCTCATCATCTCTAGTCTCTGATCTCATCATCTCTAGTCTCTGATCTCATCATCTCTATTCTCTGATCTCATGATCTCTAGTCTCTGATCTCATCATCTCTAGTCTCTGATCTCATGATCTCTAGTCTCTGATCTCATGATCTCTAGTCTCTGATCTCATGATCTCTAGTTTCTGATCTCATCATTTCTAGTTTCTGATCTCATTATCTCTAGCCTCTGATCTCGTGATGTCCAGTCTCTGATCTCATGATTTCTAGTCACTGATTCCATTATCTCTAGTCTCTGATCTCATGATCTCTAGTCTCTGATCTCATGATCTATACACTCTGATCTCATCATCTCTAGCCTCTGATCTCATCATTTCTAGTCTCTGATCTCATCATCTCTAGTCTCTGATCTATAGTCTCTGATCTCATGATCTCTAGTCTCTGATCTCATGATCTCTAGTCTCTGATTCCATTATCTCTAGTCTCTGATCTCATCATCTCTAGTCTCTGATCTCATGATCTCTAGTCTCTGATCTCGTGATCTCTAGTCTCTGATCTCATCATCTCTAGGCTCTGATCTCATCATTTCTAGTCTTTGATCTCATCATCGCTAGTCTCTGATATCTAGTTTCTGATCCTGATTATCATGTAAGTAGTCTTTTGCTGAGACGTACAGCGATGTGTCTCCTCCTCTGAGGAGCCAGTGTTTGTAGGTTTGCCAACCAAATGGCACCCTATTCCTTTTATCAGGTACATACATAGTCCACATTGACTCGGTACCGGTACGCCCTGTATATAGCCTCCACATTGACTCGGGACCGGTACGCCCTGTATATAGCCTCCACATTGACTCTGTACTGGTACCCCCTGTATATAGCCTCCACATTGACTCTGTACTGGTACGCCCTGTATATAGCCTCCACATTGACTTTGTACCAGTACCCCCTGTATATAGCCTCCACATTGACTCTGTACCGTAACACCCTGTATATAGCCTCCACATTGACTCTGTACCGGTACCCCCTGTATATAGCCTCCACATTGACTCTGTACCGTAACACCCTGTATATAGCCTCCACATTGACTCTGTACCGGTACCCCTGTATATAGCCTCCACATTGACTCTGTACCGTAACACCCTGTATATAGCCTCCACATTGACTCTGTACCGTAACACCCTGTATATAGCCTCCACATTGACTCTGTACCGTAACACCCTGTATATAGCCTCCACATTGACTCTGTACCGTAATACCCGGTATATAGCCTCCACATTGACTCTGTACCGTAACACCCTGTATATAGCCTCCACATTGACTCTGTACCGTAACACCCTGTATATAGCCTCCACATTGACTCTGTACCGTAAAAACCTGTATATAGCCTCGTTATTGTTACGTAAATATCTTGTGTTACATTTGGATTTTTGTGTAATATTTGACTTTAGTTTATTTAGTAAATATTTTCGTAACTCTATTTCTTGAATTGCATTGTTGGTTAAAGGCGTGTAAGTAAGCATTTCACATTAAGGTCTACACCCGTTGTATTCGGCGCATGTGATTTTATTTAATTGTATTTTATTTTATTTGAATAGAGTGCCATTTTGTGGGAAATACCCTGTGATGGGAGCTTTTTGGATGTCTGACTGGATTACAGCCTGAATTGATAGCCAAGTTATCGCTGCTGTTGTTGTTGTTGTGTGTCAGATGTTTCTGAAATATGTTGATTCTATTAACCTCCAGAAGACTGACAAGTTAAATATGTCTTGTTGTATTAATTTAATGTAAGGAGGAAAGGTTATGAACAGGATCCTCCTGAATGGCAGATTGTAATATTGACAGCAGTTTGAGATGCTGGTGGGATACTGGGAGCACAGTATAACCTTGCAAATGGTGAAAACACACACACACAGACACACACACACACACACACACACACTCCCACACAGACAGACAGACAGACAGACAGACAGACAGACAGACAGACAGACAGACAGACAGACAGACAGACAGACAGACAGACAGACAGACAGACAGACAGGGTGGAAACTCACAGACAGACAGACAGGGTGGAAACTGACAGACAGACAGACAGACAGACAGACAGACAGACAGACAGACAGACAGACAGACAGACAGACAGACAGACAGACAGACAGACAGACAGACAGACAGACAGACAGACAGACAGACAGACAGACAGACAGACAGACAGACAGACAGACAGACAGACAGACAGACAGACAGACAGACAGACAGACAGACAGACAGACAGACACACACACAGACAGACAGACAGACAGACAGACAGACAGACAGACAGACAGACAGACAGACAGACAGACAGACAGACAGACAGACAGACAGACAGACACAGACACAGACACACACACAGACACACACACACACACACAGACAGACACACACACACACACAGACAGATTCACATATCCCTGTCTTCCAGGGAGTAGTAATTGTAATTCTGGGGTGCCAAATGTAACCTGGGAGAGGAGATAATGGCCATTGCTTTATAATAACAAACTCTATGACGAGTCAAACGTGAAAAATGACTGTGATATTGGCAGAGGAAACAAAGGTGAAATAGGTGTGGTTGTGTATGTGTGTGTGTGTGTGTGTGTGTGTGTCTGTGTGTCTGTGTGTCTGTGTGTGTGTGTGTGTGTGTGTGTGTGTGTGTGTGTGTGTGTGTGTGTGTGTGTGTGTGTGTGTGTGTCTGTGTGTGTGTATCCTTGTCTGTGTCTGAGTTAAAATAGTGATGTGTGTAGTTGTAACAGTGGGGCGGTAAATTCACACTCAGAAAAGAAAAGAGCAGGTTTGCAGACCAAGATGAAGTGTCACCAGACAGGTACAGTGGAGGTGCCACAACATGAAGCCTAGCTTTGCTTTGATGATGTGACAGAGATAAAGGAGGAGGAGAGAGGCACTAAAATGCAGACCGGCTCCGCTGTGCCTCCGACTGGACTTGTTGTAAAAAACAAACTGTAACAATTTAAACAACGTCCAGTCGTTTATGAGTTGTCCCAGAGAGAGGCCTCTGCACAGTTGGGGATCTGGCACCGAACTGTCCAAAGCTGTTATAGGGAGAGGAGGGAGCCCCCCCCCCCCCCCCCCCCCCCCCCCCCCACACACACACACACACACACACACACACACACACGCAAAGCAGGGCTAGATCAGTGTCAGTAACCTAATCTTCATGGTCTAGGAGCACTTTTACAACCCTAGGTACGACCCCCTGTCCACACTGGGAAGTGCCTGGACTCTCTGAATGTGTGTGTGTGTGTGTGTGTGTGTGTGTGTGTGTGTCTGTGTGTGTGTGTGTGTGTGTCTGTGTGTGTGTGTGTGTGTGTGTGTGTGTGTGTGTGTGTGTGTGTGTGTCTACACCAATTCTAACCAACGCCAGGTAGTCTAGTGGTTAAGAGCGTTGGGCCAGTAACCCCCTTCTAACCAACGCCAGGTAATCTAGTGGTTAAGAGCGTTGGGCCAGTAACCCCCTTCTAACCAACAGCAGGTAGCTTAGCGTTTAAGAGCGTTGGGCCAGAAACCGAAAAGTCTTTGGTTTCAATCCATGGGCATTTCAACCCCCAACAACATCTGCTCCCCGGGGCGCCGTTGACGTCCCCCTGCACCTCTTAGGGGTTGGGGGTTAAATGCGGAAGACACATTTCGGATGAATGCATTCAGTTGTGCAAATGACTAGGTCTCCGCCTACCCTCATCATGACATGTGTTATAAAAATAATCTTACATTGGTACATTATGTGCCTCCTGTCCCACCCCGCTCCTCCCCCGCTGCTCCTACTTCTTCCCCCCTCCTCCACCTCCCCCCCTCCTCTTTCCCCTCCTCCCTCACCCCCCCTTTCCCCTCGCCCCCTCTTCCCCCGCTGCTCCCACTCCTCCCCCGCTCCTCCACCTCCCCCCTCCTCCCCTCTTCCTTCCCCTCCTCCCTCACCCCCCCCCCTCCTCCCCCCCTCCTCCTCCCCTCCTCCCTCGGCCTCCCCTCCTCCCTCGGACCCCCTCCTCCCCTCCTCCTCGGCCCCCCCCCTCCTCCCCTCCTCCCCCCCCGGCCCCCCCCTCCTCCCCTCCTCCCTGCCCCCCCTCCTCCCCTCCTCCCTCGGCTCCCCCCTCCTCCCCTCCTCCCCCTCCTCCCCCCCTCCTCCCTTGGCCCCCCCTCCTCCTTGGCCCCCCCCTCCTCCCCTCCTCCCCCCTGTCCTCCCTCGGCCCCCCTCCTCCCCTCCTCCTCCGCTCCTCATTTGACCCCCCCTGCTGTTTTCCAGGACTGAACACGTCTGGTCAGATAGAAACTCAAGAGTAATGAGCTATGCAATAAGTCCTGTACATAGCAGTTGTTGTAGTGTGTCATAAGCAGAGCAAACCTCCCCTATTCACACACCAGTGTCCGTTCCCAAACCTCCCCTATTCACACACCAGTGTCCGTTCCCAAACCTCCCCTATTCACACACCAGTGTCCGTTCCCAAACCTCCCCTATTCACACACCAGTGTCCGTTCCCAAACCTCCCCTATTCACACACCAGTGTCACTCTTGAGTTAGTCTGTGTCCCAGATGGCACCCTATTCCCTATATAGTGCACTATGTATGACCAGCAGAGCCCTGGTTAAAAGTAATGCACTATGTTGAGAATAGGGTGTAATTTGGGACGCAGGCCTAACATCTGTAACAACGGTATTGCATGTGGATGGCAATTCTGATCATTCTACTTCTGATTCGTTGTGGGGAACTTTATTACAACAGTTTTGTGTTTCTTTTTTAAATCGGTTATGATTAGGCAACATCTTAATCCAAAACCACATGAGAATATCTGTTAATTAGAGGGTGGAACAGTCTTCTATATGACATTTAGTTCAGGCAGCCATGCATGCGTGCCTAACACACACACACACACATACAGCCTGGATGTGTGATTGGCACTTGATTAGGAACTAATGCTTGTCATTATCTCCCTCAGTGAAATTAGTTGATTAGAACAATAATGGTGTCATAAATCATAGAGGTGGTATAAAGGAGGGGAGGGAGGGAGAGGAAAGGAGAGAGAGAGAGAGAGAGAGAGAGAGAGAGAGAGAGAGAGAGAGAGAGAGAGAGAGAGAGAGAGATGGATATGGATGAGAGAGATGGATATGGGAGAGAGAGAGAGAGAGAGAGAGAGAGAGAGAGAGAGAGAGAGAGAGAGAGAGAGAGAGAGAGAGAGAGAGAGAGAGATGGATATGGATGAGAGAGATGGATATGGGAGGGAGAGAGAGAGAGAGAGAGAGAGAGAGAGAGAGAGAGAGAGAGAGAGAGAGAGAGAGAGAGAGAGAGAGAGAGAGACAGGGGGACAAACACCTACCTGGAGGTGACAACATTCCCTCCCCCTAGACACAACTACGACAACATAACCAACAAAAACGGGTCACAACTTGTGCAACTCGTGTCACAAGCTGAGTATGTACAGTACATAGTCAACAGTAGGCATCGAGGGGACTCCTATGGTAGGTACACCTATAGCTCATCTCTTGGCAGTAGTACTGTAGACTGCTTTGTCACTGACCTCAACTCAGAGTCTCTCAGAGCGTTCACAGTCAGTCCACTGACACCCCTATCAGATCACAGCAAAATCACAGTCTACTTGAACAGAGCAATACTCAAACATGAGGCATCAAATCCAAAGGAACTGAATAATAATAAGAAATTCTATAGATTGAAAGAAAGTAGTGTGGAAACAAAGGAAAAACAATAAGTCAACAGCAAATTCAATCATTTGTAGTTAACTTCCTGGACAAAACTTTCCACTGTAAAGGTGAAGGTGTAAACTTAGCAGTAAAAAACTAAACAGTATGTTTGACATCTCAGCTTCCCTTTCAAATCTAAAAACGCCAAGCAGACAACATAAGATAAATGAACAACAATGACAAACCAAGGAAAGAAATTGAGAAACCTATCCAACCAACAACATAGAGACCAAAGAAAATCTGAGTCTACGACTTCACTATGGTGAATCACTAAAACAATACAGAAATACACTACGGAAAAAGAAGGAACAGCACGTCAGAAATCAGCTCAATGTGATTGAAGAATCCATAGACTCTAATCACTTCTGGGAAAACTGGAAAACACTAAACAAACAACAACATGAAGAGTTATCTATCCAAAATGGAGATGTATTGATAAACCACTTCTCCAATCTCTTTGGCCCTATAACAAAGTACAAACAGCAAAAACATACATGTGATCAAATACAAATCTTAGAATCAACTATTATAGTCTACCAGAACCCACTGGATTCTCCAATTACATTGAATGAACTACAGGACAAAATACATAAAAAAACAAAATACAAACCCCTCCAACCCAGAAAGGCCTGTGGTGTTGATGGTATCCTAAATTAAATGATAAAATATACAAACCATAAATTCCAATTGGCTGTACTTAAACTCTTTAACATCATCCTCAGCTCTGGCATCTTCCCCAATATTTGGAACCAAGGACTGATCACCCCAAACCACAAAAGTGGAGACAAATTTGACCCCAATAACTCCTGGGGGATATGCGTCAACAGCAACCTTGGGAAAATCCTCTGCATTATCATTAATTATCATTAACAGCAGACTTGTACATTTCCTCAGTGAAAACAATGTCCTGAGCAAATGTCAAATTGGCTTTTTACCAAATTACACCATAATTTGACTCAAATTTGCGTGAGGGTCTGCTATACAAATTGATGGAAAGCGGTGTTAGGGGGAATAAAAATACAACAACGTAAAATGGATGTACATTAAGAACAAGTGTTAAAGGGTTAAAGTTGGCAAAAAGCACACACATTTCTTTCCACTGAGCCGGGGAGATAGGGATGCAACTTTAGCCCCACCCTCTTCAACATATGTATCAATGAATACCCTATAGCAGCTATTCCCAAACTGGGGTATGCGTAATGCCGTCGGGGGTACGCCAAATAAAAATGTGATTCGCATGAAAAATTATTTTTAAAATAAAACATATCTTAACGTTTTCAAACAGTCCATTTATATTTTCCAACAGGGCTATTTTTTTATCTTGCCTGAGAAGCCTAGCTTCACTGGCAAAAATAAAATTAAACCATCTAGTGTTCAGAGAAATAACAACACAATGTCAAATACAGGTAGCCTAGTCAAATAATTAACATCCAATCACATTAACTGTTACTCTCTCGCGGGAATTCCACTAACCGTCCGTATGTAGCCAAACGTAGCTACTGCTCATGTTGGTATCTGTACTGATGGTGCAAAAGCCATGACAGGGAGACATAGTGGAGTGGTAACGCTCGTGCAAACTGTTGCTCCCGATGCCACTTGGGTAACTGCAGCATCCACCGAGAGGCTCTTGCTGCCAAGGGAATACCTGACAGCTTGAAAGCTGCTTTGGACACTACAGGAAAAATGTTTAACTCTGTTAAAGCAAGGCCCCTGAACTCTTGTGTATTTTCTGCATTATGCAATGATATGGGCAGCGACCATGTAACGCTTTTACAACATACAGAAGTGCGCTGGTTATCAAGGGGCACATTATTGACACGTTTTTTTTTTAAATTCAGAGACGATGACGAGTTTCTCACACGACTGGCCTATCTGGGTGAGGTTTTTTCTCACCTGAATGATCTGAATCTAGGATAACAGGGACTCTCCGCAACTATATTCAATATGCGGGACAAAATTGAGGCTATGATTAAGAAGTTGGAGCTCTTCTCTCTCTGCGTTAATAACAAGGACAACACACAGGTCTTTCCATGATTGTATGATTTTTGAGTGCAATTGAACTCAAGTTTACGGACAATGTCAAATGTGATATAGCGAAGCACCTGAGTGAGTCGGGCGTGCAATTATGCAGGTATTTTCCCGAAACGGATGACACAAACAACTGGATTCATTAACCCTTTCATGCCCTGCCTCCAGTCCACTTACTGATATCTGAACAAGAGAGTGTCATCGAAATTGCAACAAGTGGTTCTGTGAAAATGTAATTTAATCAGAAGCCAATGACAGATTTCTGGACTATCCTGCCTAGTCAAATCGCTCTGTTAAGACACTGATGCCCTTTGCAACCACATACCTATGTGAAAGTGGATTCTCGGTCCTCACAAGCATGAAAACTAAATACAACTACATACTGTGTGTGTAAAATGATGTAAGACTGATCCTCTCTCCAATACAACCCAACATTGCAGAGTTATGTGCATCCTTTCAAGCACACCCTTCTCATTAACCTGTGGTGAGTTATTCACAATTTTCAATGAAAAAATAAGGTTTTGTATTTATATTCAAAATTACTGATTATTATTATATTGTTATTTGTGCCCTGATCCTATAAGACCTCTTTGTCACTTCCCATGAGCCGGGTTGTGACAAAAACTCACACTCATTCTTATGTTTAATAAATGTATTGTATAGTGTGTGTGTGTGCAGGCTTACAATGCAAAAAACAACATTTGAGAGTGTACTGACCTTGGTGCTAGAGGGGGTACGCAGCTGGAGGTTGAATATTTGAAGGGACTAGAAAAAGTTTGGGAACCTCTGCCCTAGAGCACAATTTTTTTTATTTCTACCTCGACATTAACATCAGCTACCTGGCGTTGGTTAGAAGGGGCCCAACACTCTTAACCAGTAGACTACCTGCTGAAAAGTACTTGAATCAGTTATAGAACGCATTGCCTTTTATGAATGTGAGGTCTGGGGTCCGCTCACCAACCAGGAAATCCCAAAATGGGAAAAACACCAAATTGAGACTCTGCATGCAGAATTCTGCAAAAAATATCCTTAGTGTACAACGTAAAACACCAAATAATGCATGCAGAGCAGAATTAGGCCGATATACCTTAAAATAAAGCAATTCCAAAACCTTCTACAACAAAGCCATCACCTACAGAGAGATGAACCTGGAGAAGAGTCCCCTAAGCAAGCTGGTCCTGTGGCTCTGTTCAGAATCACAAACCCCACAGAGACCCAGGACAGCAACACTGTTAAACCCAACCAAATCATGAGAAAACCAAAAGATAATTTCTTTACACATTGGAAAGAATCTGCAAAATAAAACTGAGCAAACTAAAATGCTATTTGGCCCCAAACAGAGAGTACACAGTGGCAGAATACCTGACCACTGTGACTGACCCAACATTAAGGAAAGCTTGGACTATGTACAGACTCAGTGAGCATAGCCTTGCTATTGTGAGGCCACCATTGGCAGACCTGGCTCTTAAGCGAAGACAGGCTATGATTACACTGCCCACAAATTTAGGTGGAAACAGAGCTGCATTTCCTAGCTTCCTGCAAAATGTATGACCATATTAGAGACACATATTTCCCTATGATTACACAGACCACAAAGGATTCGAAAACAAATCCAATTTTGATAAACTGGGTGAAACAGTGTGCCATCACAGAAGCAAGATTTGTGACCTGTTGCCACAAGAAAATGTCAACCAGTGAAGAACAAACACCATTGTAAATACAACCCATATTTATGTTTATTTATTTTCTCTTTTGTACTTTAACTATTTGCACATCATTAAAACACTGTATATAGCCACAATATGAAATTTGAAATGTCTCTTTATCTTTGGAAACTTTGTGAATGTAATGTTTACTATTCATGTATTTATTGTTTATTTCAATTTTGTTTATTATCTATTTAACTTGCTTTGGCAATGTTAACATATAGTTGAAGTCGGAAGTTTACATACACTTAGGTTGGAGTCATTAAAACTCATTTTTCAACCACTCCATACATTTCTTGTTAACAAACTATAGTTTTGGCAAGTCGGTTAGGACATCTACTTTGTCCATGACACAAGTCGTTTTTCCAACAATTGTTTACAGAAAGATTATTTAACTTATAATTCCCTGTATCACAATTCCAGTGGGTCAGAAGTTTGCATACACTAAGTTGACTGTGCCTTTAAACAGCTTGGAAAATTTCAGAAAATGATGTCATAGCTTTAGAAGCTTTTGATAGGCTAATTGACATAATTTGAGTCAATTGGAGGTGTACCTGTAGATGTATTTCAACGGCCTACCTTCAAACTCAGTGCCTCTTTGCTTGACATCATGGGAAATTCAAAAGAAATCAGCCAAGACCTCAGAAGAAAAATTGTAGACCACCACAAGTCTGGTTCATCCTTGGGAGCAATTTCCAAACGCCTGAAGGTACCACGTTCATCTGTACAAACAATAGTACGCAAGTATAAACACTATGGGACCACGCAGCCGTCATACCACTCAGGAAGGAGACGCGTTCTGCCTCCTAGAGATGAACGTACCTTGGTGCGAAAAGTGCAAATCAATCCCAAAACAACAGCAAAGGACCTTGTGAAGACGCTGGATGAAACAGGTACAAAAGTATCTATATCCACAGTAAAACGAGTCCTATATCGACATAACCTGAAAGGACGCTCAGCAAGGAAGAAGCCACTGCTCCAAAACCGCCATAAAAAAGCCAGACTACGGGTTGCAACTGCACATGGGGACAAAGATCGTACTTTTTGGAAAAATGTCCATCGTTATGTTTAGTGGAAAAAGGGGAGGCTTGCAAGCCGAAGAACACCATCCCAAACACGAAGCACAGGGGTGATAGCATCATGTTGTGGGGGTGCTTTGCTGCAGGAGTGACTGGTGCACTTCACAAAATAGATGGCATCATGAGGCAGGAAAATTATGAGGATATATTGAAGCAACATCTCAAGACATCAGTCAGGAAGTTAAAGCTCGGTTGCAAAGGGGTCTTCCAAATGGACAATGACCCCAAGCATACTTCCAAAGTTATGGCAAAATGGCTTAAGGACAACAAAGTCAAGGTATTGGAGTGGCCATCACAAAGCCCTGACCTCAATCCTATAGAAGATTTATGGGCAGAACTGAAAAAGCGTGTGCGAGCAAGGAGGCCTACAAACCTCACTCAGTTACACCAGATCTGTCAGGAGGAATTCACCCAACTTATTGTGGGAAGCTTGTGGAAGGCTCCCCGAAATCTTTGACCCAAGTTAAACAATTTAAAGGTAATGCTACCAAATACTAATTGAGTGTATGTAAACTTCTGACCCACTGGGAATGTGATGTAATAAATAAACGCTGAAATAAATCATTCTCTCTACTATTAGAGAGAGAGAGAGAGAGAGAGAGAGAGAGAGGACCAGCGATACACAAAGTTATTTCCAATTGCTTTGTACCTTCCAAAATTTGGTGATATAAAAAGTGTTTATTCTGCTTTGAGGACTGAGAAAGTACAGGGCCATTGACTCTCTCTTTCAGACTGAGAACCATGATATTATTTCCAATCCCCACCACTCCCCCTTCACCCCCTGCTGCCTCATCCATCCACCGCCCACCCTCAGAACCCCCACTTCTCATTGTCTCCTCTAGCTCACCTGTCCAGTCAGTCCAGAACCCCCGACCCTCAGAGGAACAGAGAAATAAGTAGGAGAGAAGAATGAACCTGACACCATTTCTGAAAAGCAGGATAGAGTTGAGGAGAGCAGGCTATTGTAGTAGGAACAGAGCACAGTGATTATTTAAACCCCCTGGTTGTCCAGGCAGTCTGTGTGTGAGAGACCAGACGAGCCGAGGGAGGAAGAGAGAGAGAGATAGACTGACTCCAATGCATGTGGGACCTGAGTAGACAGGATGCTGTGAGGAGGAACAGAGTAGGCAGGATGTAGAGAGGAGGAACAGAGTAGACAGGATGCAGTGAGGAGGAACAGAGTAGACAGGATGCTGTGAGGAGGAACAGAGTAGACAGGATGCAGTGAGGAGGAACAGAGTAGGCAGGATGTAGTGAGGAGGAACAGAGTAGACAGGATGCAGTGAGGAGGAACAGAGTAGACAGGATGCAGTGAGGAGGAACAGAGTAGACAGGATGCTGTGAGGAGGAACATAGTAGACAGGATGCTGTGAGGAGGAACAGAGTAGGCAGGATGCAGTGAGGAGGAACAGAGTAGACAGGATGCAGTGAGGAGGAACATAGTAGACAGGATGCAGTGAGGAGGAACATAGTAGGCAGGATGCTGTGAGGAGGAACAGGGTAGACAGGATGCTGTGAGGAGGAACAGAGTAGACAGGATGCTGTGAGGAGGAACATAATGGACAGGATGCTGTGAGGAGGAACAGGGAAGAGTTGTCCCCCTCCTCAGCATGCTGGCACCAGCTCGCACCAATGTTACCACATAGTGAAACCACACTCTTAATCACTCTCTGTTGTTGCCTCACTTTTCTCTTCTCTACTCTTCTCTTCTCTTTCTCTTTCTTTCTCTCTCTTTCGCTTTCTCTTTCTCTCTCTCTCTTTCTCTAGTCTTACTGGGGTCCGACACATAACAAAAATACATTACAGACAAAAGTCTTTACAATTTACATACACTAAATGTCAATATCTTTAAATGTATGTGTCTTATAAAAACAAAAAGTGATGCAGTCAGTCTTTCCTCAACTCTTAGCCAAGAGAGACTGGCATGCATAGTCTTAATATTATTACAATGAAGAGCAGGACGTGCTGCTCTGTTCTGGGCCAGCTGCAGCTTAATTAGACTTCACCAAATTACTGGACAATAATAAAGATAAGACAAAACTAGAACCTGCAGGACTTTCTTTGTTGAGTGTGTTGTCAAAACAGCTGAGAATCTCTTTATTACAGATAGACCTCTCCCCATCTTTACAACCATTGAATCTATATGTTTTGACCATGACAGTTTACAATCTAAGGTAACACCAAGTAATTTTGTCTTTTGAACTTGTTCAACAGCCACACCATTCATTACCAGATTCAACAACTTAGGGAACGATTTGTATCAAATACAATGCTCTTAGTTTTAGAGATGTTCAGGACCAGGTTATTACTGGCCACCCATTCCAAAACAGACTACAACTCTTTGTTAAGTGTTTATGTGGCTTCATTAGCTGTGGTTGCTGATGCGTATATGGTTGAATCACCAGCATACATGAACACACACACTTTGTTTAATGCCAGTAGCAGGTTATTGGTAAAAATAAGAAACAGTAGAGGGCCTAGAGAGCTGCCCTGCGGTACACCACACTTTACATGTTTGACATTAGAGAAGCTTCCATTGATGAAAACCCTTCGAGTTCTATTAGATAGATAGCTCTGATTCCACGATATGGCAGAGGTTGAAAAGCCATAAAGCATGACTTTTCTTAACACGGTTATGGTCAATAATATTAAAGGCTGCACTGAAATCATTACAGCTCCCACAATCTTCTTATTATCAATTTATTTCAACCAGTCATTTTTTGTCAGTGCAGTATAAGCATGCTGAAAGTCTGTTGTTCATTTGTTTACAGAGAAATAGCATTGTTTGCTAAAAGCTGGCAGCAAGCTGATAGGTCTGCTGTCAGAACCAGTAAAGACCAATTTACCACTCTTCGGTAGCGGAATGACTTTGGCTTCCCTCCAGACCTGAGGACAAAGACTTTCCTCTAGGCTCGGATTAAAAATACGACAGATAGGAGTGGCTATAGAGTCAGCTACCATCCTCAATAGCTTTTCATCTAAGTTGTCAATGCCAGAAGGTTTGTCATTATTGATAGATAACAACAACAAAAAACACCTCTCCCACACTAACTTTACAAAATTAAAATGCATTGCTTTTCTTTCATTAGATTTTTTATGCATGAGTGCGATGGCTCACTGTTCGTTGTTGGCATTTCCTGCCTAAGATTGCCTACTTTGCCGATGAAGTAGTCATTCAAATAATTGGCAACATCAAATGGTTTTGTGATGAATAAGCCATCTGATCCTATGAAAGACGGAGTTGAATTTGTCTTTTTACAAAGTACTCCAAAGTGTTGTAAAGTAATTCTTTATATCGTTGATCTTGGCTTCATATTACAGTTTCTTCTTCTTTTTGTTGAGTTTAGTCACATCATTTCTCAAATTGCAGTAAGTCATCCAGTCAGATGTGCAACCAGACTTATTAGCCACTCTTGTTGCTCTTGTTGCCCCATCTCTTTCAACCATACCGTTTTCAATTCCTCTTAACAAACCATGCTATTTTGTTTGTCTTTTCGCGTTGTTCGTAAGTTGTTTTGTACATAATGTTGCTGCTACCGTCTCTTATGACCGAAAAGAGCTTCTGGACATCAGAACTGGGATTACTCACCTCAAATTGGACGAGGAGTACTTCTTCATTGAGTCGGAAGTGAAGGATATACTACGGACACCCGACCAGGCCCAGATCGCCGTGATTAGCTTGAAAAGGAAACGTACGTTTCGCGGAAAGAGATCGGGATGCCTTGTGAGGATCAAGCGACGACTAGCTAATCTGCCTTTGCCTTCCATTCTGCTAGCTAACGTTCAATTCCTGGAAAATAAATTGGACGAACTGAAAGCACGAATATCTTACCAACGGGACATTAAAAACTGTAATATCTTATGTTTCACCGAGTCATGGTTGAACAACAACATTAAAAACATACAGCTGGCGGGTTATGCACTCTACCGGCAGGACAGAACAGATGCCTCTGGTAAGACACAGGGCGGGGGCCTATGCATTTATGTAAACAACAGCTGGTGCACGATATCTAAGGAAGTCTCAAGGTTTTGCTCGCCTGAGGTAGAATATGTCATGATAAGATGTAGACCACACTATCTACCTAGTTTTCATCTGTATTTTTCATAGATGTCTACATACCACCGCAGATCGAGGCTGGCACTAAAACCGCACTCAATGAGCTATATAAGCAAACAGGAAAATGCTCATCCAGAGGCGGCGCTCCTAGTGGCTGTGGACTTTAATGCAGGTAAACTTAAATCAGTTTTACCTAATTTCTATAAGCATATTAAATGTGCAACCAGAGGGAAAAAAATTCTAGACCACCTTTACTCCACACACAGAGAAGCGTACAAAGCTCTCCCTCACCCTCCATTTGGCAAATCTGACCATAACTCTATCCTCCTGATTTCTGCTTACAAGTAAAAATTAAAGCAGGAAGCATCTGTGACTCGGTCTATAAAAAGTGGTCAGATGAAGCAGATGCTAAACTACAGGACTGTTTTGATAGCACAGACTGGAACATGTTCCGGGGATTCCTTCGATGGCATTGAGGAGTACACCACATCAGTCACTGACTTTATCAATAAGTGCATCGAGGACGTCGTCCCCACTGTGACTGTACGTAGATACCCCAACCAGAAGCCATGGATTACAGACAAAGGGTAGAGCTGCCGCTTTCAAGGAGCGGGACTCTAATCCGGAAGCTTATAAGAAATTCTGCTATGTCCTCCGATGAACCATCAAACAGGCTAAGCATCAATACAGGACTAAGATCGAGTCGTACAACACCGGCTCTGATGTTCGTCAGAGATGACAGGGCCTGCAAACCATTACAGACTACAAAGGGAAGCACAGCCAAGAGCTGCCCAGTGACATGAGCCTACCGGACGAGCTAAACTACTTCTATGCTCGCTTCGAGGCAAATAACACTGAAACATGCACGAGAGCACCAGCTGTACCGGAAGAGAGTGTGATCACGCTCTCCACAGCCGATGTGAGTAAGACCTTTAGACAGGTCAACATTCACAAGGCCACAGGGCTAGACGGATTACCATGACGTGTACTGCGAGCATGCGCTGACCAACTGGCAAGTGTCTTCACTGACATTTTCAACCTCTCCCTGTCCATAATACAAGCATGTTTAAAGCAGACCACCATAGTGCCTGTGCCCAAGAACACTAAGGTAACCTGCCTAAATGACTACGACCCGTAGCACTCACGTCTGTAGCCATGAAATGCTTTGAAAGTTAACAGTGACTAAGTTCAGGGCAGGGTATTGGGTCGAGGCCGGCTAGTGGTGATTATTCAACAGTCTGATGGCCTGGAGACTGAAAAACAGTTTATGTCTCTCTATCCCAGCTTTGATGCACCTGTACAGGATGCTCTCAATGGGGCATCTGTAGAAGTTCATGAGGGTCTTAGGGCTACTGTGCCTTCTTCACCACACTGAATGTGTTACTGGACCATTTCAGGTTGGCTGTGTTGTGCACGCCGAAGAACTTGAAGCTTTACACCTTCTTCACTGTGGCCTCATCCATGAGGATGGGGGTGTGCTCTCTCTGCTGTCTCCTGAAGTCCACAATCAGCTCCTTCATTTTGTTGACATTGAGGGAGAGGTTATTTTCCTGGTACCACTCTGCCAGGGCCGGCACCTGCATGTAGGCTGTCTCGTCATTGTTGGTAATCAGGCCTACTCCTGTTGTATGGTCTGCAAACTTGATGATTGAGTTGGAGACGTGTTGTGGCCACGAAGTCATGGGTGAACAGGAAGTACAGTAGGGGGCTGAGTATTCACTCTTGTGGGGGCCTTGTGTTGAGGATCAACGTAGCGGAGATGTTGTTTCCTACCTTTATCACCTGGGGTCAGTCTGTCAGGAAGTCTAGGACCCAGTTGCACAGGGTGGGGTTCAGACCCACAGCCCTGAGCTTAGTGATGAGCTTGGAGGGCACTATTGTGTTGAAGGCTGAGCTGATGAACAGGATTCTTACATAGGTATTCTTCTTGTCCAGGTGGGATAGGGCAGTGTGATGGCGATTGCGTCATCAGTGGCTCTGTTGGGCCAGTATGCAAATTGAAGTGGGTTTAGGGTGTTCCGGTAAGGTGGAGGTGAAATTGTCCTTAGCTAGCCTCTCAAAGCACTTCATGATGACAGAAGTGAGTGCTATGGGGCGATAGTCATTTAGTTAAGTTATCGTTTGCTTTCTTGGGTACAGGAACAATGGTGGACATCTTCAAACAAGTGGGGACTACAGACTGGGATAGGAAGAGATTGAGTATGTCTGTAAGCACTCTGCTCATGCTCTGAGGACGTGGCTTGGGATACCGTCTGGACCGGCAGCCTTGCGAGGATTAACACACTTAAATGTCTAACTCGTGTTTTTTTTAGATGTTACATGTTTTATGACTGCTGAAAGATTAATTGCCACTTTGAGGACATTAAAGTTTTCTGAGTCATGTTGGCCAAGGAGAACGAGAGCTCACAGTCCTGCCACATACATCTCGTGTCTGAGCCATTGAATTGCAACTCCACTTTGTCCCTGTACTGTTGTTTTGCCTCTTTGATTGCCTTACAGAGTCCATATCTGATATGTTAGTACATATCTGTAACGTAGGCACAGGTAGTCAGGAAACAAGTGTAGTTAGTGAGTCCGGCCAGGGGGACGGACCCAAGGGCCAGGAGCGGGCCGGTCCGGACGGCGAAGATGGAAATCTAGGATGATGTTGGGATCTAGAATGTCATCCAGTGGAACCCAATTACGCTCCTCTGGACCGTATCGCTTCCAGTCCAACAGGAAGTTTAGTTTATCAATTAGACCATTTTAAAAAACAAGCACACATCAAACTATTTCCATTGTGGTCCTCTTGAGCCGACCCTCATGACATCGGGAGTCCAGGAGGGATCTGACGGTATAGTTGGGGCTTCCCTCGATGTCCAAGGGAGGCGGAGGGGTGTCATGGTTGGACAACATCAGCCAGGGCACCAGGAACCACCAGCCTAAGGAGGGAAACATGAAAAGATGGTGAGATCCAGTAGTTAGTGGGAAGTTGTAATTTGTAAATGATCTCGTTTATCCTCCGGAGGACCTTGAACGGCCCCATAAACAGGGGGACTCAGCTTCTTACTGGGCGCAATCACCAGGATAGAAAACGGGAGCCTCACTGTGGTGGCAATCCGCCTGCTCTTTCTGGTGGCGGATGGCGCGCTGGAGCCACACATGGGAATCTTTCCAGACCTTTTCTGCGCACCTGAACCCCTCGTCCTCCGCAGGAGCTTCGGTCTGGCTCAGGGTCCACGGACCCAGGGCTGGCTGATTACACAGAACACACTGGAAGGCAGTCAGCCCAGTGGAGGAGTGACAGAATGAATTCTGTGCGTAATCCACCCAGGGAAGGAATCAGGCCCACTCTTCCTGCTGGTCCTGGCAGTGACTTCTCAGGAACCTCCCCAGCTCCTGGTTCATCCTCTCCTACTGCCCATTGGACTGAGGCCGGTACCCAGAAGGGAGGCTGACCATAACCCGTAGCTTCTCCACCAATGCTCTCCACACCCGTGACATGAATTGGAGGCCACGATCGGAGATGATGTCCTCCGGAAGACCATAGTGTCAGAAGACCTGCTGGAACAGTGCCTCAGCAACCTGGAGGGCGGTAGGGAGACCAGAGAGAGGGAGAAAATGGCAGGATTTAGAAAATCTATCCACAACAAACATAATAGTGGTGAAACCATCAGACGAAGGGAGATCCATGACGAAATCCACGGACAGATTGGACCAAGGCCTCTGAGGCACGGGAAGGGTAAGAGTTTCCCTGGCAGAGCGTGCCGGGGAGATTTTTTGTTTGGGCACAGATGGAGCATCAATTAACATAATGGCAGCATCCTGTGCCAAGGTGGGCCATCAGTACTTAGAGGAGATGGATTGACTGCGGGTGATACCTGGGTGTCCGGCGGCGAGGGATGTGTGTGTGCCCAGTTCAACAGCCGATCCCTCACCTCCGTGGGGACGTAGATGGGCTCAGGTAGGAGGTGTGGGCTTCCTCTCCAGGTTGATGTCCCACGGTGAGGGTGAGTGGTGTTGTAATGTGCTTGATGGTGCCAGATCCCAATGGTTGCTTATCCAGGGCTCGGACCGGGAAAAGGAGAGAAGAGTGGGTATGTGATGATGTTCAGGAAGGAGATGAGGGGCTGGTTGATAAAATTTCTTGCAGCGCCGGAGTCCACTGGAGCTGTGGAGACAGCACCTGAGAGACAACAAGCCAGTGAAATAGAAATCAGGAAGCAGCGGTTTGAGCACCCTGCCGGAGTCTGAGTAGTCGCTCACCTTCCACCCTGAACAGAGCCATGAAGCCCTCGTAGGAAACCAGCTTGTAGGAAACCAGCTTGTAGGAAACCAGCTGTCCTCTCTCCCAGATAGTAGTAGCCCACTCCAACGCCCCCCCCCCCCCCACGGTCAGCAGGGAAATAACCGTGGCAATCTTGGACCTCTCAGTGGTGGGGGCTCCCATCTGATGAGCGAAATAGAGGGAGCACTGGAGTAGGAAGCCACGACATTGGGATGGATTCCCGTCGTATTTGTCCGGGAGGAACAAACGGGCCTTGCTGACCTGGGAAGACTGCTGGATGGGTTGGGGTGCTGGCTCGCTTGGGCGATTTGTGGTAGAGGGCCCTCCGCTAATTGAAGGTAAATCCTCTCGGGTGGTGGAGGACATGGAGTACCTTATCCATGGCTGCACACAGTTGTGCCAGCTGGTCGTAGTGTTGACAGAGTAGGTATCTCTGTTCGTCGACCGTCTGGTAGATATCCTCGTTAACTGCCGCTTCCATTTGTGAGGTAGTATTCTGTAACGTAGGCTCAGGGAGTCAGGAAACATGTGCAATTAGTGAGTTTAATAATAACGAACATGGAACGATACAAAACAAGAGAAGCGTCTGACGTGGAAACATAAACAATACTACCTGACAACTGCTAACAGAAGAGTTCTATATAAAGGGTGAGTAATCAAGGGAGTAATGAAGTTCAGGTGTGACTGATGATGAGATGCAGGTGTGCGTAATGAGGGTTGCCAGGTGTGCGTAATGAGGGTTGCAGGTGTGCGTAATGAAGGTTGCCAGGTGTGCGTAATGAGGGTTGCCAGGTGTGCGTAATGAGGGTTGCCAGGTGTACGTAATGAAGGTTGCCAGGTGTGCGTAATGCAGGTTGCCAGGTGTGCGTAATGAGGGTTGCAGGTGTGCGTAATGAAGGTTGCCAGGTGTACGTAATGAAGGTTGCCATGTGTGTGTAATGAGGGTTGCAGGTGTGCGTAATGAGGGTTGCAGGTGTGCGTAATGAGGGTTGCAGGTGTGCATAATGAAGGTTGCCAGGTGTGCGTAACAAAGGTTGCCAGGTGTGTGTAATGAGGGTTGCAGGTGTGCGTAATGAGGGTTGCAGGTGTGTGTAATGAAGGTTGCCAGGTGTGCGTAATGAGGGTTGCCAGGTGTGCGTAATGAGGGTTGCCAGGTGTGCGTAATGAGGGTTGCAGGTGTGCGTAATGAGGGTTGCCAGGACCGGTGGTTAGAAAACTGGCGACGTCGAGAGCCGGAGCGGAGGAGTGGGAGTAGACTTGACAACGGAAGAGCAGGTAGAGGGAGAGGAGGTAGAGGAGGTAGAGGAGGTAGAGGAGGTAGAGGAAGATCAGGTAGAGGTAGAGGAGGTAGAGGAAGAGGAGGTAGAGGAAGAGCAGGTAGAGGAGGTAGAGGAGGTAGAGGAGGTAGAGGAAGAGCAGGTAGAGGAAGAGCAGGTAGAGGAGGTAGAGGAAGAGCAGGTAGAGGAGGTAGAGGAAGAGGAGGTAGAGGAAGAGCAGGTAGAGGAGGTAGAGGAGGTAGAGGAAGAGGAGGTAGAGGAGGTAGAGGAAGAGGAGGTAGAGGAGGTAGAGGAGGTAGAGGAAGAGGAGGTGGAGGAGGTAGAGGAAGAGGAGGTAGAGGAGGTAGAGGAGGTAGAGGAAGAGGAGGTAGAGGAGGTAGAGGAAGAGCAGGTAGAGGAGGTAGAGGAGGTAGAGGAAGAGGAGGTAGAGGAGGTAGAGGAAGAGGAGGTAGAGGAGGTAGAGGAGGTAGAGGAAGAGGAGGTAGAGGAAGAGCAGGTAGAGGAAGAGCAGGTAGAGGAGGTAGAGGAGGTAGAGGAAGAGGAGGTAGAGGAGGTAGAGGAGGTAGAGGAGGTAGAGGAAGAGGAGGTAGAGGAAGAGGAGGTAGAGGAAGAGGAGGTAGAGGAAGAGCAGGTAGAGGAGGTAGAGGAGGTAGAGGAAGAGGAGGTAGAGGAAGAGCAGGTAGAGGAGGTAGAGGAGGTAGAGGAAGAGGAGGTAGAGGAAGAGGAGGTAGAGGAAGAGCAGGTAGAGGTACAGCAGGTAGAGGAAGAGCAGTTAGAGGAAGTGGTATTGTACACAGAGAGAGAATGCCAACAAACATCCTTCATGACCTTCACCGGTACTGACCCCTTACCAGGCTTTCGGATGTTCTAATGATTGTCTGTGTATATGTGTGTGTGTGTGTGTGTCTCTGTGTGTGTGTCTGTTTATCTGTTGTGTGTGTGTGTGTGTGTGTGTGTGTATGTGTGTGTGTGTGTGTGCGTGTGTGTGTCTGTTTATCTGTTGTGTGTGTGTGTGTGTGTGTGTGTGTGTGTGTGTGTGTGTATCTGTTGTGTGTGTGTGTGTGTGTGTGTGTATCTGTTGTGTGTGTGTGTGTGTGTCTGCGTGTGTGTGTCTGTTTATCTGTGTTGTGTGTGTGTGTGTGTGTGTGTGTGTGTGTGTGTGTGTGTGTGTGTGTGTGTGTGTGTATCTGTGTGTGTGTGACATTTTGTATGTATTTAACTGAGCCTTCCTTGAATGGTGTCCTTAACCCTCAGAATGAGAGCAGGTGAGGTGAGCCTGCATACCAACTGACACCCTATTCCCTAGCGCATGACTTTTGACCACGGCCCAAAATATGTACAAGGCTGCATTAGGGCCCAAAAGGTGGACAAGGCTGCATCAGGGCCCAAAAGGTGAACAAGGCTGCATCAGGGCCCAAAAGGTGGACAAGGCTGCATCAGGGCCCAAAAGGGGAACAAGGCTGCATCAGGGCCCAACAGGTGAACAAGGCTGCATCAGGGCCCAACAGGTGAACAAGGCTGCATCAGGCCCCAAAAGGTGAACAAGGCTGCATCAGGGCCCAACAGGTGTGCGAGGCTGCATCAGGGCCCAACAGGTGAACAAGGCTGCATCAGGGCCCAAAAGGTGAACAAGGCTGCATCAGGGCCCAAAAGGTGAACAAGGCTGCATCAGGGCCCAACAGATGTGCGAGGCTGCATCAGGGCCCAACAGGTGTGCGAGGCTGCATCAGGGCCCAAAAGGTGGATAAGGCTGCATCAGGGCCCAAAAGGTGGACAAGGCTGCATCAGGGCCCAAACGGTGAACAAGGCTGCATCAGGGCCCAACAGGTGAACAAGGCTGCATCAGGGCCCAGAAGGTGAACAAGGCTGCATCAGGGCCCAACAGATGTGCAAGGCTGCATCAGGGCCCAAAATGTGGACAAGGCTGCATCAGGGCCCAACAGGTGAACAAGGCTGCGTCAGGGCCCAAAAGGTGAACAAGGCTGCATCAGGGCCCAAAAGGTGAACAAGGCTGCATCAGGGCCCAACAGGTGAACAAGGCTGCATCAGGGACCAAAGGGGGAACAAGGCTGCATCAGGGCCCAAAAGGTGGACAAGGCTGCATCAGGGTCCAAAAGTTGAACAAGGCTGTATCAGGGCCCAACAGGTGAACAAGGCTGCATTAGGGCCCAAAAGGTGGACAAGGCTGCGTCAGGGCCCAACAGGTGAACAAGCCTGCATCAGGGCCCAAAAGGTGAACAAGGCTGCATCAGGGCCCAACATGTGAACAAAGCTGCATCAGGGCCCAAAAGGTGGACAAGGCTGCATCAGGGCCCAACAGGTGTGCGAGGCTGGATCAGGGCCCAACAGGTGGACAAGGCTGCATCAGGGCCCAAAAGGTGAACAAGGCTGCATCAGGGCCCAACAGGTGTGCGAGGCTGCGTCAGGGCCCAACAGGTGTGCGAGGCTGCATCAGGGCCCAACAGGTGTGCGAGGCTGCGTCAGGGCCCAACAGGTGTGCGAGGCTGCATCAGGGCCCAACAGGTGTGCGAGGCTGCATCAGGGCCCAAAAGTAGCGCACTATGTAGGCAACAGGGTGAGATGTGGGACTTATCCCAAGATCACACGTTAATTGTCCAGTCACTACTCATAGTCTATATAAAAAGTGCAATGCAGCTTCCTGGAAGTGAGCAATGGTTCCACTGTCTCTGCTATCGGGCCTCACCTGCCCGCTGTTTCTTTCAGACCTGTCTATTATTATTTACTATCCTATAAATAGACAATTCTTTGGGTATAGACTCTTTCACATGGCATCTGTTCAAATTAAAATGATTAGCACTCAACCCCTTTCCAGGAACTTGCAGACATCCATCATTACTGAGAAGTGGCCATGAATGGGACATTTATCTTTGTCCCATTACTGAGAAGTAGCCATGAATGGGACATTTATCTTTGTCCGGTTTCTGCTCACAGTTTGTGCTTAAATTCTGTGAAAAAAACCAGTTTATTTACGGAAACGGCAGCCTGTAGCGTAAACTGATGTTCTGGCCCACTATGACTAAGTATTGCTGTACTGTATTCTAGGACACTGGTGACCTGTGTGTGTGTGTGTGTGTGGTGTGTGTGGTGTGTGTGTGTGTGTGTGTGTGTGTGTGTGTGTGTGTGTGTGTGTGTGTGTGGTGTGTGTGTGGTGTGTGTGTGTGTGTGTGTGTGCGGTAAGATGCAGTAAAATACGTTCCTGGCAATCAGCAAGATAGGCTCAGCATTTTTATTCCTACTTAAACAGAAACGACTCCAAGCTTCAGATCTCAGAGACCATCGTTCATTCTGAGACAGGAGGCTCGATGGCTTGGTGTCACTACCTGAAACTACGCACGCACACACACACACACACACACACACACACACACACACACACACACACACATACTAACACACTTCACAGACAACCACAGCTGGTCCAGAAGGGATTATACAGCTGGTCCAGAGGTGAATCTACAGCTGGTCCAGAGGGGATTATACAGCTGGTCCAGAGGGGATTATACAGCTGGTCCAGAGGGGATTATACAACTGGTCCAGAGGGGATTATACAGCTGGTCCAGAGGGGATTATACAGCTGGTCCAGAGGGGATTCTACAGCTGGTCCAGAGGGTATTCTACAGCTGGTCCAGAGGGGATTATACAGCTGGTCCAGAGGGGATTATACAGCTGGTCCAGAGGGGATTATACAGCTGGTCCAGAGGTGAATCTACAGCTGGTCCAGAGGGGATTATACAGCTGGTCCAGAGGGGATTATACAGCTGGTCCAGAGGGGATTATATAGCTGGTCCAGAGGGGATTATACAGCTTGTCCAGAGGGGATTATATAGCTGGTCCAGAGGGGATTATACAGCTGGTCCAGAGGTGATGCTACAGCTGGTCCAGAGGGGATTATACAGCTGGTCCAGAGGGGATTCTCTGCTGTTGACCCTGTGAGGTTGACCCTGTGTGGTTGACCCTGTGTGTTTAACCCTGTGAGGTTGACCCTGTGTGTTTGACCCTGTGTGGGGTCAACAGCCCTGTGTTATGTGTGATTTGTCAGGTGGGGTACTGAGTCAGCAAAGAAGAAGGAATCTCTGGGCAAACGGGCAATAAATTGAACAGTCTCTCTGACCAAACAGGGCCGATCCGAGAAGGCTCACATCCCTGAGGAATATTATCACCTACTTCAAAGTGTTTTCCAAAATTCTCACGCGGATGATTTTCTATCCTCAATAACCCCTGGCTTGATCCTCTATTCTCCGTGTCTGTGTCCCAAATAGCACCCTATTCCCTATATAGTGCACTACTTCTGCCCAGTGCTATGGACCCCGTGTCAAAAGTAAGACACTTCATAGGTAATAGGGGGCTATTTAGGATGCAGTTCTGCTCTATCTATCCTCCAGTCTAGCTGGTCTCCCACCTCACAGCGTCTACCACCTCACAGAGTCTCCCACCTCACAGCGCCTCCCACCTCACAGCGTCTCCCACCTCACAGAGTCTCCCACCTCACAGCGTCTCCCACCTCACAGCGTCTCCCACCTCACAGCGTCTCCCACCTCACAGAGTCTCCCACCTCACAGAGTCTCCCACCTCACAGCGTCTCCCACCTCACAGCGTCTCCCACCTCACAGAGTCTCCCACCTCACAGCGCCTCCCACCTCACAGAGTCTCCCACCTCACAGAGTCTCCCACCTCACAGCGTCTCCCACCTCACAGCGTCTCCCACCTCACAGCGTCTCCCACCTCACAGAGTCTCCCACCTCACAGCGCCTCCCACCTCACAGCGCCTCCCACCTCACAGCGCCTCCCACCTCACAGCGTCTCCCACCTCACAGCGCCTCCCACCTCACAGAGTCTCCCACCTCACAGCGCCTCCCACCTCACAGCGCCTCCCACCT
The DNA here is from genome assembly GCF_901001165.1 of Salmo trutta. Taxonomy (NCBI): domain Eukaryota; kingdom Metazoa; phylum Chordata; class Actinopteri; order Salmoniformes; family Salmonidae; genus Salmo; species Salmo trutta. The sequence continues at coordinate 41,290,480 of NC_042966.1, read as the reverse complement.
CACAGAGTCTCCCACCTCACAGCGCCTCCCACCTCACAGCGCCTCCCACCTCACAGCGCCTCACAGAGTCTCCCACAGCAGTCATGGGTAACACATTATCCAGGCACTAGTCCAGGGCCCACACTGATGTTACCCAGAGAGGGATGTGTGTGTTTGGGGAGAGAGGAGAGGGTTCCTGAGGAAGGGAAGTGAAGGGAGTCTCGAAAACCCGTCCCTAGGCGGTGACATAGTTCCTCTATGTCAAGTAGAGTCCATCATTGAAACCAGACCCTGGTCACTGTGTTGCCTTGGGTCAGGTTTGGAAGCGGGAGGGAGGAGGGGGCTGTCTGAATGTAGCTTTCTGATTGGATAAACAGAAGGCTTGCTACCTGACAGGAGGCTGCTAAATGGAATACTAGTCACTCTAATAATGTTTACATATTTTTACATTACTCATCTCATATGTATATACTGTATCTTAGTCTATGTCAGGGGTCCTGGCGGAGGGATGGGAGATGGAGGGATGGAGGCTGTGTGTGTCTGGGGGGAGAGGGAGAGAGGGGTCCTGGGGGAGAGTGGGGAGATGAAGGATGTGGGCCGAGGGCTGTGCTCTGTCTTCCATGACCCGCCTGCTTCCTGAGTGGTTACACCTGGAGAAACTGGCTCTGGAGAAAAGCCAGTTCACTGTGCACTTGTTTCAGATGAGGACCTCAAACTGACACTAAATACAATGGAGGCCCTGGTCTCTCTCTCTCCAGGTGTCTTCTAAGACTTAGAGGAGAAACGTCTCATACAGACTTTATACTCAGCTTCACCAGAGGCTGTGTGTCTGGAGAGAGAGAAGAGTCTTTGTGAAGAAGGGAAGGTTGACTCCTGGTACGCTCAAAGTTAGCATGGAGAATTTGCCTGCGTCCCGAATGGCACCACATTCCCTACATAGGACATACATTTTTGACCAGAGCCCTATGGAACGCTGTCAAGGTGTTAATACCTAGGAGAGTTTCTAAAGAGAAGAATAGTCACAGGAGAGAGAGAACAGTCCATCACTAGGGGAGAAGAGGGGTCTTCACAGGAGAGAGAGAGAGAACAGTCCATCACTAGGGGAGAAGAGGGGTCTTCACAGGAGAGAGAGAGAGAACAGTCCATCACTAGGGGAGAAGAGGGGTCTTCACAGGAGAGAGAGAACAGTCCATCACTAGGGTAGAAGAGGGGTCTTCACAGGAGAGAGAGAACAGTCCATCACTTGGGGAGAAGAGGGGTCTTGATCCTGGCATCCTGCTTTCAGTGAAGTTCTCTGGCCTGTTGTTGTTGATGAGAGAGAGAGGAAAGAGAGAAGAACGAGAGAGAGGAGAGAGAGAGATATGTCTGAGGAGAAGGGTCTTGTGGGAGGAGGGGAGCTGGATAGGCTGGCTCCTGGCTTTACCCTGTATGAAACCCAGTTCACTGTGCATCTGCTCAAGGTGAGACATGCAGGAGCATGGAGACCCTGCTTCGTTCTGAGAAGTGATCTCACCTGTCCAATAAGACTTTGAAGGAAAGTTGTATGGACTTAAGATTCAACTTCACTGTTTATCACGTAGCATGTACATGGGAAAGGTGCTGCGTGTATCTGGGAGAGGTGTCACAGGGGAGATAGAGGTGTCACAGGGGAGATAGAGGTGTCCAGTCGGAGGGGATGTGTCCAGGGGAGATAGAGGTGTCACAGGGGAGATAGAGGTGTCACAGGGGAGATAGAGGTGTCCAGGGGAGATAGAGGTGTCCAGGGGAGATAGAGGTGTCACAGGGGAGATAGAGGTGTCACAGGGGAGATAGAGGTGTATCCAGGGGAGATAGAGGTGTCACAGAGGAGATAGAGGTGTCACGGGGGAGATAGAGATGTCACTGGGGCGATAGAGGTGTCACAGGGGAGATAGAGGTGTATCCAGGGGAGATAGAGGTGTATCCAGGGGAGATAGAGGTGTCCAGGGGAGATAGAGGTGTCACAGGGGAGATAGAGGTGTCCAGTCGGAGGGGATGTGTCCAGGGGAGGAATGTTCTGTCATGTATTTGTCATGTATTTGTCATGTATTTGTCAGGTGTGAAGTGTTATGTTCTGTCATGTGTTTGGCATGTGTGTAGTGGTATGTTCTGTCATGTATTTGCCATGTATTTGTCAGGTGTGAAGTGTTATGTTATGTCATGTATTTGGCATGTTTTGCCATGTGTGTAGTGGTATGTTTTGTCATGTATTTGTCATGCGTGTTGTGGTATGTTTTGTCATGTATTTTTCATGTGTGTAGTGGTATGTTTTGTCATGTATTTGGCATGTTTTGTCATGTGTGTAGTGGTATGTTTTGTCATGTATTTGTCATGCGTTTGTCATGTACTTGTCATGTATTTAGCATATATTTTGCATGTTTAGTCATGTGTGTAGTGGTATGTTTTGTCATGTATTTGTCATGCATTTGTCATGTGTTTCTCATGTGTTTGTCATGTGTTTGTAATGTATTTGTTATGTGTTTGTCATGAATTTGTCATGTATTTGTCATGTGTGTAGTGGTATGTTTTGTCATTTATTTGTCATGTGTTTGTCATTTATTTGTCATGTGTTTGTAATGAATTTGTCAAGTATTTGTCATGTGTGTAGTGGTATGTTTTGTAATATATTTGTTCAGTTTCAATGGGTTCACTTTTAGTATATAGACTTAGGATGCTTCCCAAATTATATCATATTCCCTACCTAGAGCCCTATGGGCCCTGGTCAAAAGTAGTGCACTACATAGGGAATATGGTATAATTTGGGACACACACAAATACAGTATATATTGTGAATCATCCTCAACAAGTGGTAGGATTGGAAACATTTCTACAAGTATTTTTATTTTTTTTAACTGAAATATGTGTATAAAAATGAAAAACTATTTCTAAAGGTGTTTAGTTAGGACTCGTCAACATGTGTGGGTGTACTACAAACAAACTCTCCAACCTAACAGCTCTATAATATGCTTGATGATGAACATGTACAAACTATATAGTGAGATTTCCCAGGAAGTTTTTTTTTCAATATGAATTTATTTAGTCCGTCCTTCAACTGCCACCGCACTGATCCCCCGTGGATAACACGACACAATAAAATCATACACAACACAGACAGCAGGAAAGCTACAACGTTTTAAGAATGAATTAAGCAGTCATTAGGGAAATTACTTCCTAATTATAAAGACACTCCTTTTGAAACATGTCAGTTTAATTCTGTATAGTGCTGACTGGTCCCTCTGCGCTATTAAATGTTATCTGGCCGTCTATGTGATGGTAACACTGAGGTCGGACTCTCCTCCGTCCCAGCTCTGATACCATCTAGTGACTCTCCTCTGTCCCAGCTCTGAATACCATCTAGTGACTCTCCTCCGTCCCAGCTCTGAATACCATCTAGTGACTCTCCTCTGTCCCAGCTCTGATACCATCTAGTGACTCTCCTCTGTCCCAGCTCTGATACCATCTAGTGACTCTCCTCTGTCCCAGCTCTGATACCATCTAGTGACTCTCCTCTGTCCCAGCTCTGATACCATCTAGTGACTCTCCTCTGTCCCAGCTATGATACCATCTAGTGACTCTCCTCTGTCCCAGCTATGATACCATCTAGTGACTCTCCTCTGTCCCAGCTATGATACCATCTAGTGACTCTCCTCTGTCCCAGCTCTGATAACCTCTTAGTGCCATCTGATGGCTCCAGTTTAGTGCAGGATAATGGACAGAGAAAAAAGGTCTTACAGAGATTTAAACAACATAAAGTAAAACATATATGTCTTTGTGTTTGTCCTTCTCCTCCTCCTCTCTCTGCTCCTCCTCCTCCTTGTCCTACTCCTCTCTCTGCTCCTCCTCCTCCTCTTCCTCCTCCTCTCTCTGCTCCTCTTCCTCCTCTCTCTGCTCCTCCTCCTCCTCTCTCTGCTACTCCTCCTCCTCTCTCTGCTCCTCCTCTCTCTGCTACTCCTCCTCCTCTATCTGCTCCTCCTCCTCCTCTCTCTGCTCCTCCTCCTCCTCTCTCTGCTCCTCCTCCTCCTCTCTCTGCTCCTCCTTCTCCTCTCTCTGCTCCTCCTTCTCCTCTCTCTGCTACTCCTCCTCCTCCTCTCTCTGCTACTCCTCCTCCTCTCTCTGCTCCTCCTCTCTCTGCTCCTCCTTCTCCTCTCTCTGCTCCTCCTCCTCCTCTCTCTGCTCCTCCTCCTCCTCTCTCTGCTCCTCCTTCTCCTCTCTCTGCTCCTCCTTCTCCTCTCTCTGCTACTCCTCCTCCTCCTCTCTCTGCTCCTCCTCCTCCTCTCTCTGCTCCTCCTCTCTCTGCTCCTCCTTCTCCTCTCTCTGCTCCTCCTTCTCCTCTCTCTGCTCCTCCTCCTCCTCTCTCTGCTCCTCCTCCTCCTCTCTCTGCTCCTCCTCCTCCTCTCTCTGCTGCTCCTCCTCTCTCTGCTGCTCCTCCTCCTCCTCTCTCTGCTCCTCCTCCTCCTCTCTCTGCTCCTCCTCCTCCTCTCTCTGCTCCTCCTTCTCCTCTCTCTGCTCCTCCTCCTCCTCCTCTCTCTGCTCCTCCTCCTCCTCCTCTCTCTGCTCCTCCTCCTCCTCTCTCTGCTCCTCCTCCTCTCTCTGCTCCTCCTCCTCCTCCTCTCCCTGCTCCTCCTCCTCTCTCTGCTCCTCCAGTGTGTTAAACCACAGTAAATACATGTCTGTTTGTCCTCCTCCCTGCTTGTCCTCCTCTTTTCCCTCCCTAGTGTGGTATTATCTTCTAGTGTTGAGGAGTTTTCCAGGACAACATGAGGAGGTTTTTGTGATGTTTCACTGTGATTTATAAGGGTCTCTATGAGGGGCGTCGGGCTGATAATGTGGATTCTATTTCTCTGCCTTCTCCTGTAAAACCTACCATCAATCACACCCATCCAACGGCCTTAACCCGGGGAAATTACACACACACACACACACACACACACACACACACACACACACACACACACACACGCTCATGAATGGACATAGGAACACACACAGACGCATGAATGTATGCAAGCATGCGCAAACGTATGCACACACACACACACACACACAGGTGTTAACCCTGTCAATTAAAACCTTAGTGGGCGGGGCTTTATCTAGGGGTCCTGCCAACCAGGAAGCAGGACACACATCAACTAGGGAAGGAATATTCTCAACAGGATGTTGGAACACAAATCCACTAAGACTTTTTTACCACCAGTAAACCATCTACATTATGACACAATAAACAATAAACTGACCAGAGTAAAACATTGGTACATACTGTCCCGTTGCTGATAATATACGACATGACCAAAAGTATGTGGACACCTACTCGTCGAACATCTCATTCCAAAACCATGGGCATCAATATGGAGTTGGTCACCCACCCCCCCCCCCCCTCCCCCCTTTTGCTGCTATCACAGTCTCCATTCTTCTGGGAAGGCTTTCCATATAGGAATATTGCTGCAGGGACTTGCTTCCATTCAGCCACAAGAGCATTAGTGAGGTCGGGCACTGATGTTGGGCGATTGGGCCTTGCTCACAGACGGCGTTCCAATTCATCCCAAAGGTGTTCGATGGGGTTGAGGTCAGGGCTCTGTGCAGGCCAGTCAAGTTCTTCCACACCGATCTCGACAAACTATTTATGTACTGTATGGACCTCGCTTTGTCATGCTGAAACAGGAAAGGGGCCTTCCACAAACAGTTGCCACAAAGTTGGAAGCGTTAAGAATTCGCTTCACTGGAACTAAGGGGCCGAGCCCGAACCATGAAAAACAGCAACACCAAACTTTACAGTTGGCACTATGCAGTCGGGCAAGTAGCGTTCTCCTGGCATCCGCCAAACTCAGATTCATTCGTCGGACTGACAGATGTTGAAGCGTGATTCATCACTCCGGAGAACGCTTTTCCACTGCTCGAACTTGGCGTCAGGCTTTACGCCATTCCAGCCGACGCTTGGCATTGTGCATGGTGATATCAGGCTTGTGTACGGCTGCTCGGCCATGGAAGCCCAGTTCTTGTGCTGACGTTGCTTCCAGAATCAGACTGAAACTCGGTAGTAAGGACAGATGAGTTTTACGTGCTATGTGCTTCAGCACTCGGCGCTCCCATTCTGTGAGCTTGTGTGGCCTACCACTTCACGGCTGAGCTGTTGTTGATCCTAGACATTTCCACTTCACAATAACAGCACTTACAGTTGACCGGGGCAGCTCTAGTAGGGCAAAAATTTGACAAACTGAACTTGTTGGAAAGGTGGCATCCAATGACATTGAAATGTTGAAAGTCACTGAGCTCTTCAGTAACGCCATTCTACTGCCAATGTTTGTCTATGGAGATTGCATGGCTGTGTGCTCGATTTTATACACCTGTCAGCAAGGGTTGTGGCTAATATAGCCGAATCCACTAATTTGAAGGGGTGTCCACACACGTTTGCATATATAGTGTATATAGTGTATGGGAGATTACAGGCAGTGTGTGTTACGTAAAGTGTGTCTACTCTGCGTGTGCGTTTGTATTTGTATTTATTATGGATGCTCATTAGTTCCTGCCAAAGCAGCAGCTACTCTTCCTGGGGTCCAGCATGTGTGTGTGTGTGGGTGGGTGTGCGTGTGTGTGTGCGTGGGTGTGTGCATGTGTGTATATATATATGTGTGTGGCTATTTTGTGGAGGCGTTATGTGATCCAAACAGTAGCTAATTTAGTTCTTGCTGAGCATCTTTCTGTCAATACTTCCTAGCAGCAGGGCCCTCTTACCACAGTGGCCAATAACACTAGCAAGAGAAGAATCAGTATTTTCCCATGGGTTGTGGAAGCTATATCTGTTCAGTGTAAGACAAATCTGTCCTCAGGGCTACTTCCCTGTAAGGTGACATGACACATGGCTGTTGTTAGCACACCACAGCTAGCTAGCTAGCACACCACAGCTAACTATACACAACAGCTAACTAGCTGGCACATTACAGCTAACTTGCACACCACAGCTAACTAGCTAGCAAACCACATCTAACTAGTACACAACAGCTAACTAGCAAGCACACTACAGTTAGCTAACTAGCACACCATAGCCACCTAACTAGCACACTACAGTTAGCTAACTAGCACACTACAGTTAGCTAACTAGCACACCATAGCCACCTAACTAGCACACTGCAGTTAGCTAACTAGCACACTACAGCTGACTAGCAGGCAATTTCACTAGTGATCGCCGATCGGCTACACTTTCTTGGAATAATTTGTGTGTCTTTTTGTCTCTGTCTCTCTGTGTGTTTTCAGTTGACGGCTGCATACACAGAGAAGCAGGCTCCTGTCTCTATGAAAGAATGCATCACACTCAACGGCTGTGAAACCTGCAATGCCAAAATCACCTGTGGCTACGATCTACCGGCTAAATGTGAGCACCAGTTAATCCTATATAATCCCGGTTACGAATTTCCCTGGACGCTTCCAGGGGCAATGTGTGTCCCCCCACAATCCCTCGCAATGAATACGGTTAATTGAATATATGGATCAAACCAGCTCATTGTATATGATCCCCATGGAAACACGGGAAACATTGGGACAAACATGATGGTGTTGCTATGCGAAGACAGCCAATCGGAACGTCGTAACATGACAGCCAACATAATTCTCAATGCACCACCCACCCACCAACTAACTACAAGATCAGAGTTAACCTACCCCACATGGTGAAATTCATTGCAATGATGTACAGTATATCCCTTTTTTTAAGACATTGTTGATGTGATGGCTGGGATGGCTGCATCATCGCATAACGAGTAGACTGGTACTGTGAATCACACCACTGCCTCACTGCATACTGAACCACACCACTGCCTCACTGCATACTGAATCACACCACTGCCTCACTGCATACTGAATCACACCACTGCCTCACTGCATACTGAATCACACCACTGCCTCACTGCATACTGAACCACACCACTGCCTCACTGCATATTGAACCACACCACTGCCTCACTGCACACTGAACCACACCACTGCCTCACTGCACACTGAATCACACCACTGGCTCACTGCATACTGAACCACACCACTGGCTCACTGCATACTGAATCACACCACTGGCTCACTGCATACTGAATCACACCACTGCCTCACTGCATACTGAACCACACCACTGCCTCACTGCACACTGAATCACACCACTGCCTCACTGCACACTGAACCACACCACTGCCTCACTGCATATTGAACCACACCACTGCCTCACTGCACACTGAACCACACCACTGCCTCACTGCATACTGAATCACACCACTGCCTCACTGCATACTGAACCACACCACTGCCTCACTGCACACTGAATCACACCACTGCCTCACTGCACACTGAACCACACCACTGCCTCACTGCACACTGAACCACACCACTGCCTCACTGCACACTGAATCACACCACTGGCTCACTGCATACTGAACCACACCACTGCCTCACTGCATACTGAACCACACCACTGCCTCACTGCACACTGAATCACACCACTGCCTCACTGCATACTGAACCACACCACTGCCTCACTGCATACTGAATCACACCACTGCCTCACTGCATACTGAATCACACCACTGCCTCACTGCATACTGAATCACACCACTGCCTCACTGCATACTGAATCACACCACTGCCTCACTGCATACTGAATCACACCACTGCCTCACTGCATACTGAATCACACCACTGCCTCACTGCACACTGAATCACACCAATGGCTCACTGCATACTGAATCACACCACTGCCTCACTGCATACTGAATCACACCACTGCCTCACTGCACACTGAATCACACCACTGCCTCACTGCACACTGAATCACACTGGGGACATTTTAGTCCTCTTGGGATGGTGTATTCTATCAATGAGGCCCAAGGAGTTATCAATTTGTTTATTGATTTGCTCTCTAGATTGTGGAAACATAACTCCAGTTCCATCGTAGCTTATTAGTGGTGATTACTGATTAATGAGCTGTTATTATTAGCAGAGTAATGATGATTATGATAGGTAGGTGTTTGTTCTGCGCCCTGTTGAAGGTGCCATCTGTACACAAAGCTCGCATCCATATGGCACCCTATTCCCTTTATAGTGCAATACTTTTTGAACAAGGAGGCATAGGGCTTTGGTCAACAGTTGTGCACTATATACAGAATAGTGTGTCACCTGCATACACATAGAGACATTAAGGGGAACTACTAGGTAGTCATTTGATTGATATTTCGTCCTTGATTTATCCAGTTAACGGTTCATATAACTCTTCTCATTGTGAGTTATGGAAATGGTCATTCCATAGAAGGCTGGTGTTGTTTTGGGCTGTTTCAGGGATAGGAGGCAGGTAGGAGGGGTGGGTGGGAAGAATAGGAGGCAGGTAGGAAGTGTATAGCATGCATGCGTGTGTGTGTGAGTGTGAGTGTGTGTGTGTGTGAGAGAGAGAGAGAGAAAGAGAGAGACACAGACACAGAGAGACAGAGATGAACCGACAGTGAAAGAGAGGGATGGTAGTAGTCTGGTAATGGGTGAACAGGTGTGTGTGTGTGAACACAGCTGGAATGGGGGAGTGATGGGGGTGAGAGAGAACCCTGGGTAATTATTTGTAATGCACCTGCCACACTTAAAATGCTGCCACAAACACCGTTCCAATCCAGGCTGGGAAAAAAAATATTTTGGGGGTTTTGGGTTTATACTGTGGAAAACACAAGTGTATTTGACATTGGTACAGTTCTGTCAAATCAAATGCCCCATTTCCCTGAAGGTTTTCTATAAGACAAAAACAGGGTTACGTTCCAAATAGCATCCTATTCCCTACATAATGCACTACTTTAGACCAGAACTCTATGGGCCCTGGTTAAAAGTAGTGCACTGTAAATGAAATAGGGTTTCATTTGGAACTGTCCCAGAGACTGGCCACAGAGAGCCTGTGAAAGCAGAGGAGGGTTGGAAGCACATTAAAGTTGTAGAGAAATCGGGTTGTGTTTAATGTGTCTTAAAAGCTGTCAAACAAGCCAAACAGATAAACCCGTGAGTCACGCCGGATGATAGACGGACAAGAGGTTCCATTCACTGCTATGGCAAACACACACACACACACACAGTCTGGCCTATTGACTGCTATAGCAACACTGTATGAGAGTTACATGACAATTTAATGACCTAGCTATGTCATAGTTTAATAACTTACTATGTCACTATATCAGAAGTCTGAAACAGGCGTCCCGAGTGGCACAGTAATCTAAGGCACTGCATCGCCACTAGAGACTCTGGGTTAGAGTCCAGGCTTAGTCGGAGCCAGCTGCGACCGGGAGACCCATGGGGAGGCACACAACTGGCCCAGCGTCGTCCGGGTTAGGAGAGGGTTTGGCCGGCAGGGATGTCCTTGTCCCATCTCGCGCTAGCGACTCCTATGGCGGGCCGGGCGCAGTGCACGCTGACACGTTCGCCAGGTGTACAGTGTGTTTCCTCCGACACATTGGCTTCCGGGTTAAGCGAGCAGTGTGTCAAGAAGTACCGCTGCTCGGCTGGGTCGTGTTTCAGAAGACGCACGACTCTCGACCTTCGCCTCTCCCGAGTCCGTACGGGAGTTGCAGCGATGAGACAAGACTGTAGCTACCAAATGGATATTGAGAAAAAAGGGTACAAAAAAATAAATAAAACTATCTCGAAATCGCTGGCACAGGGAATAGTTATTTGTTGTGTGTGAGTGCGTGTCTATAAACAAATCCTTTGTACAGGAGTTTGGAACGCTTCAGAAAAAAAGAGAGTAGTGATTGGTGCAAAGACATCTTGTCAGTTGGTTTTTCTCCTCGATATGACACTAGAGCTGGAGCGCAAAACCTAAAAAATATATTGTTTTTATCAACTTCCTTTATTCTCCTCATCACTGTCGTCATGACTACTGTCACTGTTGACGGCTTTGACTAGAATCTCTTCTCTGGTTGCATCCCACATGGTACTCTATTCACTATATATTTCATTACTTTTGACCAGGACCTATAGTAGTGCACTATGTAGGGAATACGGTGCCAGTAGGAACTTAAACTCTATCTGAAGTCTGTACCGGAAGGCTTTCAGACGTTCATGTTATTTTATTTTGGTCATTAATGGTTCACCGCTTGCCTTATTTTTTGTTGTGCTCCGCCTACGCAGCCATTCCGAGACTGGCACTGCCGAATGTTCTCTTCTCAATTGATCCATTCAGAAAATTCTCACAAAAGATTCTTCTTCCCCTCCTAAAATGCACAAAACAGCTACCATGCCGAAGACAAACAACCGGACAAAATGTTTTTTATATTTTCCATTTCGATTTGCTTGTAGTCAACATTTCCTTGTTTTTTTGATTGACATGAGAGCTTATCATGCTCTAGTCTACTCTAATATGTTCTACTCTACTCTATCCTGCGTTTTACTCTACTCTACTCTACTATGTTCTACTCTATTATGTTCTACTCTAATATGTTCTACTCTACTCTACTATGTTCTACTCTACTCTATCCTACGTTCTACTCTACTGTAATATGTTCTAATCTACTCTACTGTAATATGTTCTACTCTACTCTACGTTCTACTCTACTCTACTATGTTCTACTCTATTATGTTCTACTCTAATATGTTCTACTCTAATCTACGTTCTACTCTACTCTGCTCCGACATGTTCTACTCTACACTAATATGTTCTACTCTACTCTACTGTACTCTACTCTAATTTGTTCTACTCTACACTACTATGTTCTACTCTACTCTACTGTACTTTACTCTAATTTGTTCTACTCTACTCTAATCTACTATGTTCTACTCCACACAACACTAATCTACTCTACACTAATCTACTCTACACTAATCTACTCTGTTCTACTCCACACAACACTAATCTACTCTACACTAATCTACTCTGTTCTACTCTACACAACACTAATCTACTCTGTTCTAATCTACTCTGTTCTACTCTACACAACACTAATCTACTCTGTTCTAATCTACTCTGTTCTACTCTACACAACACTAATCTACTCTGTTCTAATCTACACAACACTAATCTACTCTGTTCTAATCTACTCTGTTCTACTCTACACAACACTAATCTACTCTACACTAATCTACTCTGTTCTACTCCACACAACACTAATCTACTCTACACTAATCTACTCTGTTCTACTCTACACAACACTAATCTACTCTGTTCTAATCTACTCTGTTCTACTCTACACAACACTAATCTACTCTGTTCTAATCTACTCTGTTCTACTCTACACAACACTAATCTACTCTGTTCTAATCTACACAACACTAATCTACTCTGTTCTAATCTACTATGTTCTACTCTACTCTGCTATACTATGTTCTACTCTACTCTACTATGTTCTACTATACTCTACTGAACTCTACTCTAATATGTTATAATCTACTATGTTCTACTCTACTCTACTCTAATATGTTCTCCCTCTAATATGAATATGCTCTCCCTCTAATATGAATATGCTTTCCCTCTAATATGAATATGTTCTCCCATGTTCTCCCATTAATATGTTCTCCCTCTAATATGTTCTTCCAATAATATGAATATGTTCTCCCTCTAATATGTTCTTCCAATAATATGAATATGTTCTCCCTCTAATATGTTCTACCTCTTATATGAATATGTTCTGCCTCTAATGTTCTCCCTCTAATATGAACATGTTCTCCCTCTAATATGAATATGTTCTCCCTCTATGTTCACCCTCTAATATGTTCTCTCTCTAATATGAATATGTTCTCCCTAATATGTTCTCCCTCTAAAATGTTCTCCCTCTTGTATGAATATGTTCTCCCTCTAATATGTTCTCCCTCTAATATGAATATGTTCTCCCTCTAATATGTTCTCCCTCTAATATGAATATGTTCTCCCTCTAATATGTTCTCCCTCTAATATGTTCTCCCTCTAATATGTTCTCCCTCCAATATTAATATGTTCTCCCTCAATATGTTCTCCCTCTAATATGTTCTCCTTCTAATATGTTTTCCCTCTTGTATGAATATGTTCTCCTTCTAATATGTTCTCCTTCTAATATGAATATGTTCTCTCATTAATATGTTCTCCCTCTATGTTCTCCCTCTAATATGTTCTCCCTCTAATATGAATATGTTATCATTCTTATGTGAATATGTTATTCCATTAATATGTTCTCCCTCTAATATGTTCTTCCAATAATATGAATATGTTCTCCCTCTAATATGTTCTACCTCTTATATGAATATGTTCTGCCTTTAATGTTCTCCCTCTAATATGAACATGTTCTCCCTCTAATATGAATATGTTCTCCCTCTATGTTCACCCTCTAATATGTTCTCTCTCTAATATGAATATGTTCTCCCTAATATGTTCTCCCTCTAAAATGTTCTCCCTCTTGTATGAATATGTTCTCCCTCTAATATGTTCTCCCTCTAATATGAATATGTTCTCCCTCTAATATGTTCTCCCTCTAATATGAATATGTTCTCCCTCTAATATGTTCTCCCTCCAATATTAATATGTTCTCCGGCAATATGTTCTCCCTCTAATATGTTCTCCTTCTAATATGTTTTCCCTCTTGTATGAATATGTTCTCCTTCTAATATGTTCTCCTTCTAATATGAATATGTTCTCCCATTAATATGTTCTCCCTCTAATATGTTCTCCCTCTAATATGAATATGTTATCATTCTTATGTGAACATGTTCTCCCATTAATATGTTCTCCCTCTATGTTTTCCCTCTAATATGTTCTCCCTCTAACATGAATATGTTCTCCCTCTAATATGTTCTCCCTGTAATATGTTCTCCCTCTTGTATGAATATGTTCTCCTTCTAATATGTTCTCCTCTAATATGAATATTTTCTCCCTCTAATATGAATATGTTATCCCTCTAAAATGAATATGTTCTCCCTCTAATATGAATATGTTTTCCCATTAATATGTTCTCCCTCTAATATGTTCTCCCTCTAATATGAATATGTTCTCCCTCTAATATGAAAATGTTCTCCCATTAATATGTTCTACCTCTAATATGTTCTCCCTCTAATATGAATATGTTCTCCCTCTAATATGAAAATGTTTTCCCTCTAATATGCATATGTTCTCCCTCTAATATGAAAATGTTCTCCCTCTAATATGTTCTCCCTCTAATGTGAATATGTTCTCCCTCTAATATGTTCTCCCTCTAATATGTTCTCCCTCTAATATGAATATGTTCTCCCTCTAATATGAATATGTTCTCCCTCTAATATGAAAATGTTTTCCCTCTAATATGCATATGTTCTCCCTCTAATATGAAAATGTTCTCCCTCTAATATGTTCTCCCTCTAATGTGAATATGTTCTCCCTCTAATATGTTCTCCCTCTAATATGAATATGTTCTCCTCTAATATGAATATGTTCTCCATCTAATATGAATATTTTCTCCATTTAATATGTTCTCCCTCTATGTTCTCCCTCTATGTTCTCCCTCTAATATGAATATTTCTCACTCTAATATGAATACGTTCTCTCATTAATATGTTCTCCCTCTAATATGAAAATGTTCTCTTTCTAATATGTTCTCCCTCTAATCTGAATTTTCTCCTCTAATATAAAAATGTTCTCCCTCTGATGTGAATACGTTCTCCCATTAACATGTTCTCCCTCTAATATGAATATGTTCTCCCTCTAATATAAATACGTTCTCTCATTAATATGTTCTCCCTCTAATATGAAAATCTTCTCTTTCTAATATGTTCTCCCTCTAATCTGAATTTTCTCCTCTAATATGAAAATGTTCTCCTCTGATATGAATACGTTCTCCCTCTAATATGAATACGTTCTCCCATTAATATGTTCTCCCTCTAATATGAATATTTTTTCCCATTAATATGTCCTCCCTCTAATATGAATGTGTTCTCCCATTAATATGTTCTCCCTCTGATATGAAAAGTTCTCCCTCTAATATGTTCTCCCTCTAATATGAATATGTTCTCCTCTAATATGAATATGTTCTCCCTCTAATATGAATATTTTCTCCCATTAATATGTTCTCCCTCTGTTCTCCCTCTAACATGTTCTCCCTCTAATATGAAAATGTTCTCCCTCTAATATGTTCTCCCTGTAATATGAATGTGTTCTCCCTGTAATATGAATATGTTCTCCCATTAATATGTTCTCCCTCTAATATGAATATGTTCTCCATCTAATATGAATACGTTCTCTCATTAATATGTTCTCTCTCTAATATGAAAATGTTCTCTTTCTAGTATGTTCTCCCTCTAATCTGAATTTTCTCCTCTAATATGAAAATGTTCTCCCATTAATATGTTCTCCCTCTGATATGAAAAAGTTCTCCCTCTAATATGTTCTCCCTCTAATATGAATATGTTCTCCTCTAATATGAATATGTTCTCCCTCTAATATGATTTTTTTCTCCCATTAATATGTTCTCCCTCTATGTTCTCCCTCTAACATGTTCTCCCTCTAATATGAATGTGTTCTCCCTGTAATATGAATATGTTCTCCCTCTAATATTAATATGTTCTCCCTCTAATATGAAAATGTTCTCCCTCTAATATGAATACATTCTCCCATTAATATTTTCTCCCTCTAATATGAATGTGTTCTCCCATTAATATGTTCTCCCTCTGATATGAAAATGTTCTCCCTCTAATATGTTCTCCCTCTAATATGAATGTGTTCTCCTCTAATATGAATATGTTCTCCCTCTAATATGAATATTTTCTCCCATTAATATGTTCTCCCTCTATGTTCTCCCTCTAACATGTTCTCCCTCTAATATGAATATGTTATCCTTCTAATATGAAAATGTTCTCCCTCTAATATGTTCTCCCTCTAATATGAATGTGTTCTCCCTCTAATATGAATTTGTTCTCCCTCTAATATGAATATGTTCTCCCTCTAGTATGAATATGTTCTCCTCTAATATGAAAATGTTCTCCCTCTAATATGTTCTCCCTCTAATATGAATATGTTCTCCCTCTAATATGAAAATGTTCTCCTCTAATATGAAAATGTTCTCCCTCTAATATGTTCTCCCTCTAATATGAATATGTTCTCCCTCTAATATGAAAATGTTCTCCCTCTAATATGCATATGTTCTCCCTCTAATATGAAAATGTTCTCCCTATAATATGTTCTCCCTCTAATATGAATATTTTCTCCCATTAATATGTTCTCCCTCTAATATGCATATGTTCTCCCTCTTATATGAATATGTTCTCCCTCTAATATGAATATGTTCTCCCTCTAATATGAATATGTTCTCCCTCTAATATGAATATGTTCTCCCTCTAATATGAATATGTTCTCCCTCTAATATGAATATGTTCTCCCTCTAATATGAATATGTTCTCCCTCTAATATGAATACGTTCTCTCATTAATATGTTCTCCCTCTAATATGAAAATGTTCTCTTTCTTATATGTTCTCCCTCTAATATGAATATGTTCTCCTCTAATATGAATATGTTCTCCCTCTAATATGAATATGTTCTCCCTCTAATATGAATACGTTCTCCCATTAATATGTTCTCCGTCTAATATGAAAATGTTCTCCCTCGTGATTGTTTCATACACTATTTGATTGGAGTGTTAATGTTGGTGAATTTGACTAATGATTAAAACTAATAGGGTTGAATTTAACCACATGTGCTGTGCTGCGTTGGCTATCAGCTGTCTGTCTGTGTGGTTATACCGAGGTGTCACAGCGACCGTAATAGGACAGTCAGATGCCTGTGGAAGAGGCACTCTCATATCCATCGAGATGATGTCAGAGTCACACCAACTCCAAACTCTAAGCTCAACTCCAAACACAGGTAGCTCAATTTTGGTCTATTTCCCAATTATTGGCAACATATCCAATCTGATTAATCAAAAGAGAAATGAGTGGGAAAATATCCAAATTGAACTGCCTGTGTAAACGCAGTGACTCTGAAACAATTTCCATGGATATGAGACTCTGAGCTAATATGGCCACCGTACACGCAGGCCACTCTGTTGGAAAGCTGTACCTCTGCTGAATAACCATTAGGTTAGGAAACAGACAGAATCCCAACATAACATTGACACACACACCCCCCCCTCTCTCTTGTACAGTGCTGCTACTCACTGTTTGTTTGTTATCTATGCTTTGTCACTTCACCCCCACCTACATGTACAGATTACCTCAACTAGCCTGTACCCCCGCACACTGACTCGGTACCGTTACACCCTGTATATAGCCTCGATATTGTTATTCTTATTGTGTTACTTTTTATTATTACTTATTACTTTATACTTTTTAGCCTAATTGGTCAATATTTTCTTCATCTTGAACTGCACTGTTGGTTAATGGCTTGTAAGTAAGCGTTTCACGGTGAGGTCTACAGTTGTTGGATTCGGCGCATGTGGCAAATAAAGTTTGATTTGATGTGATAAATCATACCGGGCCCAGTTTCCCCCGTAGCGATGGAATTTAGGATTATGATTGTTTTAACGATGCATCTTTCCTACAACGGCCCGAATATGTAACAAACGTTTTCCCTCAAACATCACGCAGAGAGAGAATGGTCGCTAATCGCGTCGTCGGAGCACGTGTCCATACTGATAGGATTGGAAGGAAGGAATCGTTGCTCTTGGATCCGTTTTTCCTCGATTCAAATCTTTCCTTAGTATTAGAATTATTGCACAATACTAGAGCGACATAACCGGCTTATTCTAATGCTTAGCCAAACTAAATAACCAATTCGGCACATCATTGCGCACATTTTACGTCACGTATCATGAAATATATCGAGACAAATTACAGACAGTAGCCTACAAGTAGCAAAATATAACTCCTTTGAGATAACATGTATTTCCCTATGATTGAAATAGGTCTATAGCCTACTATTTCTATTTCAATGCAGTCATCTCGCTTTTCATTTGAAGCATATTTTTTATATACATCACTTGTTTGCATCACTTGCAAAGACATTGGCAACTTTGTGTTTGTAGTCGACTGTGTTCTGAAGTTATTGGCGGGTCACAGAGAAACAGATAAACAATGTGATTCTATGATTAGCGGAGATCTACTGTGTATGAAGTGACACGGGAGGGGGAAAAAAAACATTGAGCGGTGTGTTTAGCTATTCTACGAATGGTCTGAGGCAGGCGTTAGATTACCAGTGGTCTGTGGCAGGCGTTAGATTACCAGTGGTCTGAGGAGTTAGATTACCAGTGGTCTGAGGGCAGGCGTTAGATTACCAGTGGTCTGAGGAGTTAGATTACCAGTGGTCTGAGGCCAGGCGTTAGATTACCAGTGGTCTGAGGCAGGCGTTAGATTACCAGTGGTCTGAGGGCAGGAGTTAGATTACCAGCGGTCTGAGGCGTTAGATTACCAGTGGTCTGAGGCAGGCGTTAGATTACCAGTGGTCTGAGGGCAGGAGTTAGATTACCAGTGGTCTGAGGCAGGAGTTAGATTACCAGCGGTCTGAGGCGTTAGATTACCAGTGGTCTGAGGCAGGCGTTAGATTACCAGTGGTCTGAGGCAGGCGTTAGATTACCAGTGGTCTGAGGCAGGCGTTAGATTACCAGTGGTCTGAGGCAGAAGTTAGATTACCAGCGGTCTGAGGCAGGAGTTAGATTACCAGCGGTCTGTGGCGTTAGATTACCAGTGGTCTGAGGCGTTCGATTACCAGTGGTCTGAGGCAGGCGTTAGATTACCAGCGGTCTGAGGCAGGAGTTAGATTACCAGCGGTCTGAGGCAGGAGTTAGATTACCAGCGGTCTGTGGCGTTAGATTACCAGCGGTCTGTGGCGTTAGATTACCAATGGTCTGAGGCGTTCGATTACCAGTGGTCTGAGGCGTTCGATTACCAGTGGTCTGAGGCGTTAGATTACCAGTGGTCTGAGGCGTTAGATTACCAGTGGTCTGAGGCGTTAGATTACCAGTGGTCTGAGGCGTTAGATTACCAGTGGTCTGAGGCGTTAGATTACCAGTGGTCTGAGGTGTTAGATTACCATTGGTCTGAGGTGTTAGATTACCAGTGGTCTGAGGTGTTAGATTACCAGTGGTCTGAGGTGTTAGATTACCAGTGGTCTGAGGCATTAGATTACCAGCGGTCTGAGGAGTTAGATTACCAGTGGTCTGAGGAGTTAGATTACCAGTGGTCTGAGGCAGGCGTTAGATTACCAGTGGTCTGAGGTGTTAGATTACCAGTGGTCTGAGGAGTTAGATTACCAGTGGTCTGAGGTGTTAGATTACCAGTGGTCTGAGGCGTTAGATTACCAGTGGTCTGAGGCGTTAGATTACCGGTGATCTGAGGCAGGCGTTAGATTACCGGTGGTCTGAGGGCAGGAGTTAGATTACCGGTGGTCTGAGGCGGGCGTTAGATTACCAGTGGTCTGAGGGCAGGCGTTAGATTACCAGTGGTCTGAGGGCAGGCGTTAGATTACCAGTGGTCTGAGGCGTTAGATTACCAGTGGTCTGAGGCAGGAGTTAGATTACCAGTGGTCTGAGGGCAGGCGTTAGATTACCAGTGGTCTGAGGCGTTAGATTACCAGTGGTCTGAGGAGTTAGATTACCAGTGGTCTAGGGCAGGCGTTAGATTACCAGTGGTCTAAGGCGTTAGATTACCAGTGGTCTGAGGTAGGAGTTAGATTACCAGTGGTCTGAGGCGTTAGATTACCAGTGGTCTGAGGCGTTAGATTACCAGTGGTCTGAGGGCAGGAGTTAGATTACCAGTGGTCTGAGGGCAGGAGTTAGATTACCAGTGGTCTGAGGGCAGGAGTTAGATTACCAGTGGTCTGAGGCGTTAGATTACCAGTGGTCTGAGGCGTTAGATTACCAGTGGTCTGAGGCGTTAGATTACCAGTGGTCTGAGGCGTTAGATTACCAGTGGTCTGAGGCGTTAGATTACCAGTGGTCTGAGGCGTTAGATTACCAGTGGTCTGAGGCAGGCGTTAGATTACCAGTGGTCTGAGGCAGGCGTTAGATTACCAGTCGTCTGAGGCGTTAGATTACCAGTGGTCTGAGGCAGGCGTTAGATTACCAGTGGTCTGAGGCAGGCGTTAGATTACCAGTGGTCTGAGGCAGGCGTTAGATTACCAGTGGTCTGAGGCAGGCGTTAGATTACCAGTGGTCTGAGGCAGGAGTTAGATTGCCAGTGGTCTGAGGCAGGAGTTAGATTGCCAGTGGTCTGAGGGCAGGAGTTAGATTACCAGTGGTCTGAGGGCAGGAGTTAGATTACCAGTGGTCTGAGGGCAGGAGTTAGATTACCAGTGGTCTGAGGGCAGGAGTTAGATTACCAGTGGTCTGAGGGCAGGAGTTAGATTACCAGTGGTCTGAGGCGTTAGATTACCAGTGGTCTGAGGGCAGGAGTTAGATTACCAGTGTTCTGAGGGCAGGAGTTAGATTACCGGTGGTCTGAGGGCAGGAGTTAGATTACCAGTGGTCTGAGGGCAGGAGTTAGATTACCAGTGGTCTGAGGGCAGGAGTTAGATTACCAGTGGTCTGAGGGCAGGAGTTAGATTACCAGTGGTCTGAGGGCAGGAGTTAGATTACAAGTGGTCTGAGGCAGGAGTTAGATTACGAGTGTTTTCAAGTGCAACGTTAATAACGATGGATTTGAGATTTAATGATGCTCCTATGAATGTTCTATTGACGAATTTAGCCTTCAGATGCTTTTGGGAAACCGAAAACCGACTCAAACGTCAACATAACAGAATGATTTCATGGTTGCTACGGGCGGCAGCAGGTGAGTGTGGGGCACTTGCATGTTAATACATGTGTTTAATTGTTTTAAAATCTTACCCTTTCCTGCCTTATGTTGTGACTAGACACACACGCAATCACAAGCATACACGCACGCACACACCTGAGGTATTTCTACAGATGATGATATCCCTCCAATTTCCTAGACTGTCAGCGACAAGGTGGTTGAGAGAGGGACAGACACAGAGCGAGAGAGCGAGACAGAGACAGACACAGAGAGAGTGAGACAGAGAGAGAGAGAGATATTACTGTAAATTGAATGAACTGCAGGTCAAAATACAACCAACCTCAAAAGGCCTGTGGTGTTGATAGTATCCTCAATGTGAAATGATAAAATATTGACCACAAATTCCAATTGGCTATACTTAAACTCTAGCTCTGGCATCTTCCCCAATATTTGGAACCAAGGAACCAAGGACTGATCACCCCAATCCATAAAAGTGGAGGCAAATTTTACCCCAATAACTGCCGTGGAATATGCATCAACAGCAACCTTGGGAAAATCCTCTGCATTATCATTAACAGCAGAATCGTACATTTCCTCAGCAAAACAATGTACTGAGCAAATGTGAAATTGGCTTTATACCAAATTACCGTATGACAGACCACGTATTCCCCCTGCTCACCCTAATTGACAAACAAACAAACCAAAACAAAAGCAAAGTCTTCACATGCTTTGTTGATTTCAACAAAAGCTTTTGACTCCATTTGGCATGAGGATCTGCTACACAAATTGATGGAAGGCTGTTTTTGGGGAAAAACATATGACATTTTAAAATCCATGTACACAAACAACAAGTGAGCGGTTAAAACTTCTTAAGTGTCCTGCTAGGCGTCCCGCTAGCAGGACAACTTCCGGTGAAACTGGAGGGTGCGAATTGAAATAAATAATCATAAAAAATATGGATATTAATCATTTAGGTACATACAAGTGTCGTATATCGGTTGAAAGCTTAAATTCTTGTTAATCTAACTGCACTGTCTGATTTACAGTAGGCTTTACAGCGAAAGCATGCCATGTGATTGTTTGAAGACGGCACCCCACATCAAAATATTTTTCCACCGGCACAGATTTCATAAATTCACAAATAGCGATCAAATATTCACTTACTTTTTGAAAATCTTCCTCTGATTTGTCATCCAAAGGATCCCAGCTATAACACGGAGTGTCGTTTTGTTAGATAAAATCCTTCTTTATATCCCCAAAAAGTATGTTTAGTTGGCGCCATCGATTTGTGTAATTCACTCATTCAACATGCCACGATAGGAATCCAAAAATCTACCCCTTAACTTTGTTTCAACAAGTCAAAATACGTTTCTATTTAATCCTCAGACACGCTAAAATGTAATTAAACTATCATATTTAAAACGGAAAGAAGTATGTTCAATAGGAATCCGATTTTAAAATATTCTGGTTGGTTTTTCTTTGGATTTTCTCCTACCATATCTATTGTGTTATAGTCTCCTACATTATTTTAACATTTCAACAAACTCCAAAGTGTTCTCTTTCCAATGGCACCAATTAAATGCATATTCTGGCTTCAGGGCCTGAGTAACAGGCAGTTTACTTTGGGCACGTCAGTCAGACAGGAAGTGGAGAAACAAGTTAAAATTGGCAAAAACACACATTTCTTTCCACATGGCCGTGGGGTGAGACAGGGATGCAGCTTAAGCCCCACCCTCTTCAACATATATATCAACCAACAGTCTGCAGCACCCGGCCTCACCCTACTAGAACCTGAAGTCAAATGTCTACTGTTTGCTGATGATCTGGTGCTTCTGTCCCCAACCAATGAGGGCCTACAGCAGCACCTTGATCTTATGCACGAATTCTGTCAGACTTGGGCCCTGGTCCTGGTGTTCTGTTCACGAACACAAACAGACCCCACAGAGCCCCAGGACAGCCCCAGGACAGCAACACAATTAGACCCAACCAAATCATGAGAAAACCAAAAAATTATTACTTGACACATTGGAAAGAATGAACAAAAAACAGAGCAAATTAGAATGCTATTTGGCAATAAGCAGAGAGTACACAGTGGCAGAATACCTGACCACTGTGACTGACCCAAACTTAAGGAAAGCTTTGACTATGTACAGACTCAGTGAGCATAGATTTGCTGTTGACAAATGCCGCCGTAGGCAGACCTGGCTCTCAAGAGAAGACACTGAGCTGCACTTCTTAACCTCCTGCCAAATGTATGACCATATTAGAGACAAAAATGTCCCTCAGATTACAAAAATCCACAAAGAATATGAAAACATACCTGACTTTATTAACCTCCCATGTCTACTGGGTGAAATACGACAGTGTGCCATCACAGCAGCAAGATTTGTGACCTGTTGCCACAAGAAAAGGGCAACCAGTGAAGAACAAACACCATTGTAAATACAACCCATGTTTATGTTTATTTTTTTCCCTTTTGTACCTTAACTATTTACACATCATTACAACACTGTATATAGTTGAAGTCGGAAGTTTACATACACTTAGGTTGGAGTCATTAAAACTCGTTTTCAACCACTCCACAAATGTCTTGTTAACAAACTATAGTTTTGGCAAGTCGGTTAGGACATCTACTTTGTGCATGACACAAGTCATTTTTCCAACAGTTGCTTACACACAGATTTTTTCACTTACAATTCACTGTATCAAAATTCAAGTGGGTCAGAAGTTTACATACACTAAGTTGACTGTGCCTTTAAACAGCTTGGAAAATTACAGAAAATTATGTCATGGCTTTAGCATCTTCTGATAGGCTAATTTACATAATTTGAGTCAATTGGAGGTGTACCTGTGGATGTATTTCAAGGCCTACCTTCAAACTCAGTGCCTCTTTGCTTGACACCATGGAAAAATCTAAAGAAATCAGCCAAGACGTCAGAAAAAAATGTTAGACCTCCACAAGTCTGGTTCATTCTTGGAAGCAATTTCCAAATGCCTGAAGGTACCATGTTCATCTGTACAAACAATAGTACGCAAGTATAAACACCATGGGACCACGCAGCAGTCATACCGCTCAGGAAGGAGATGCGTTCTGTCTCCTAGAGATGAATGTAATTTGGTGTGAAAAAATGCAAATCAATTGCAGAACAACAGCAAAGGACCTTGTAAAGATGCTGGAGGAAACAGGTACAAAAGTATCTATATCCACAGTAAAACGCGTCCTATATCGACAGAACCTGAAAGTCCGCTCAGCAAGGAAGAAGCCACTGCTCCAAAAACGCCATAAAAAAGCCAGACTACTGTTTGCAACTGTACATGGGGACAAAGATCGTAGTTTTTGAAGAAATGTCCTCTGGTCTGATGAAACAAAAATAGAACTGTTTGGCCATGATGCCCATCGTTATGTTTGGAGGAAAAAGTGGGAGGCTTGCAAGCCGAAGAACACCATCCCAACCGTAAAGCACGTGGGTGGCAGCATCATGTTGTGGGGGTGCTTTGCTGCAGGAGGGACTGGTGTACTTCACAAAATAAATGGCATCATGGGGCAGGAAAATTATGTGGATTTATTGAAGCAAAATCTCAAGACATCAGTCAGGAATTTAAAGCTTGGTCGCAAATGGGTCTTCCAAATGGACAATGACCCCAAGCATACTTCCAAAGTTGTGGCAAAATGGCTTAAGGACAACAAAGTCAAGGTATTGGAGTGGCCATAACAAAGCCCTGACCTCAATCCTATAGAAACTTTGTGGGCAGAACTGGAAAAAGCATGTGCGAGCAAGGAGGCCTACAAACCTGATTCAGTTACACCATCTCTGTCAGAAGGAGTGGGCCAAAATTAACCCAAGTTATTGTGGGAAGCTTGTGGAAGGCTACCTGAAATGTTTGACCCTGTAATGGCAGTCGTCAGAAGGAGTGGTCCAAAGCGCACCATGGTAAGTGTTCATAATTTATTATATATAACGAAACACTTAAACAAAGAAACAAAACGAAAGTCAACAGTTCTGTCAGGTCACTAATAACAAAACAGAAAACAACTACCCACAAAACACAGGTGGGAAAAGGCTGCCTAGGTATGATTCCCAATTACAGACAACGATAGACAGCTGCCTCTGATTAGGAACCATACTCGGCCAAAACAAAGAAAAACGATACATAGAATGCCCACCCCATATCACACCCTGACCTAACTAAACAGAGAAAAACGGGTCAGGGCGTGACAGAACGGGTCAGGTCAGGGCGTGACAGACCCATGTTAACAATTTAAAGGCAATGTTACCAAATACTAATTGAGTGTATGTAAACTTCTGACCCACTGGGAATGTGATGAAAGAAATAAAAGCTGAAATAAATAATTATCTCTACTATTATTCTGACATTACACATTCTTAACATAAAGTGGTGATCCTAACTGACCTAAGACAGGGAATTCTTACTGGATTAAATGTAAGGAATTTCGAAAAAGAGTAAATGTATTTGGCTAAGGTGTATGTAAACTTCCTACTTCAACTGTACATAGTATGACATTTGAAATGTCTTTATTCTTTTGGAACTTTTGTGAGTGTAATGTTTTCTATTCATTTTTATTGTTTATTTCACTTTTGTATATTATCTACTTCACTTGCTTTGTTAATGTTATCATATGTTTCACATACCAACAATGCCACTTGAATTGAATTGATAAGAACCGAACAGCTATTTTCCGTTTACTTCCTGGCACAGACAATTTCTCATATTTCCAACGACGTGGCTTTCTTCCTCGTTTTCTAAATGTTACCCAAACACTGGGTGCCTTTCCCAATCTGTTCCCGGAATTATCTCCCTCAGGAGAGCCCCGTACTGTACCACAGGGAAGCAGGCCAATGCCAACTTCTCCTCTCCGCTGAGATCAGTTTTAGCTGGAGGCTTTAGTCATCCTATATACAGTACCTCAGATCTCAGGAATGCTGGTGTGGAGGGTGAGGGCTTATTTTAGTTATCCAGAGTAGCTTTGACTGTATCTCCCCCAGGGCTAGTACACATAGTGGAGTTTTCCTCTCCTTACTCGGGGTGATAATAACAGCAAATCCATAGAGCTGCAGACTCTTTATTTAACTAAGTGAAGGTCTAAGATAGAATAGCATTGCTTTCTGTGAGATGAAATACATTATGTGGTTGTGTTGAAAGAAGTTGTGAGTTATTCCTATTGCACGGAGCAGGTCTGGGGCTCTTCTCATTCTACCAGTAGTGAATAGGACTTCTCTCAAAGAGCTTCTTACCCTTTTATGTCAACTACAGTCACCTATACTCCATTATGATTTTACACAGGCTTTATGAGATACTTTTATTTTTGTCAAGAGTAAGGAGAGAGAGCGAGAGAGAGAAAATGGAGAAGAGAGAGAGAGACAGACAGGAGAAGAGAGAAACAGGAGAAGAGAGAGCGAGACAGACAGACAGACAGACAGACAGACAGACAGACAGACAGACAGACAGACAGACAGACAGACAGACAGACAGACAGACAGACAGACAGACAGACAGACAGACAGACAGACAGACAGACAGACAGACAGACAGACAGACAGAGAGAGAAAGACAGAGAAAGACAGAGAAAGACAGATAGGAGAAGAGAGAGAGCGCAACAGACAGATAGAAAGGAGAAGAGAGAGAGAGACAGACTAATTGAATTGAGAGAGAGAGAGATTAATTGAATTGAGAGAGATTAATTGAATTGAGAGAGAGATCTGTCAAGGACATGTGCCGGTAAATTATATACATTTAGCTAATATAGAAATGATATTCCTGTAGCTAATATAGAAATGATATCGCTGTAGCTAATATAGAAATGATATCCCTCTATCTAAAATAGAAATGATATTCCTGTAGCTAATATAGAAATTATATCACTGTAGCTAATGAAGAAATTATATCACTGTAGCTAATATAGAAATTATATGACTGTAGCTAATATAGAAATTATATCACTGTGGCTAATATAGAAATTATATCACTGTAGCTAATATAGAAATGATAGCACTGAGAAATGATGATAAGAAAAGCAGATAAGAAAAGCAGAAAAGCAAAGCAACCACTGGTGAAGGAATAAGGAATGACATGCTTCCTCATGTCTTAACAAAAACCTAGTTTGCCCCTCAGTGGACGTAGCTTAAGTAGCTGTTCTTGTGTGGAGCTTTGACATGACGTGCTGAGCCAATGGAAAATAGAAATGACAACTCTAAACCCAGGCCATCTGCAGAAGTTATGTTTTTTCTATGCTCAGACAAGAAAATGACCGTCCATTTAGTCCTCACTTTGAGGCTCAGTGGCTGATGAAACACCCCTTTAAAAGCTCCGTCCTTTATATTTCACTACTTCTCACCAGGGCCCTAAATTATAGCATCTGAGACCCAATTAAGAGAGAGGTCCTATTCATACCTGGGACTGATGATGTTCGGATGCAAGGATTATTAATCAATAACAGTCCTTAAACACGTTGTATATAGCAAAAAAAGACTCCCAAGTACAAACCCTTCTGTTACATCTGACAGGGAAATTTGTATGTGTATTTATTATAAAGTTATATGTGGTCTATTTGGATCTTGGCTGTGTCTCAAATGGAACTCTATTTCCCATATAGTATTCTACTTTTGACCAGGGCCCATAGGGAACAATATATAGGGAATAGGTTGCCATTTGAGACGCATTCCTATTGGTTCATGAGTTACTCATCTGTCTGATGAATATGTTCAGCTGAAGGCTTTATTTTCAGGAAGTCAGTCAGTCTTAGCTTGGTCCCAGAGGTGTTGGTGCTGTCTTGCCAAGCCCTATGGTCATTCACCTAGCCTGGTCCCAGAGGTGTTGGTGCTGTCTTGCCAAGTCCTACAGTATGGTCATTCACCTAGCCTGGTCGCAAAGCTTTTTGTGCTGCCTTGCCTAGTTTTATGGTCATTCACTGAGCCTGCTCCCAGATCTGTTTGTGCTGTCTTGCCAAGTCCTATGGTCTTATGGTTCTGGTCTTATGGTGGCATGCCACCACAAACCAGTTTATCCATAGATTTATAGAACAGTGTAATTTGTTTTCAGGGTTTGTCCCCAAGATTTCCCATGAGTTACATCTTGTCACCACCAATAAATCTACGATAATCAATAATTTCAATAAGCATTTTTTGACAGCTGGCCATGCTTTCCACCTGTCATGGGTGTACCTCAGCCACTCTCAAGGTCCTAAAGGATATCATAACCGCCATCGATAAAAGACAGTACTGCGCAGCTGTCTTCATCGACCTGGTCAAGGCTTTCGACTCTGTCAGTCACCGCATTCTTATTGGCAGACTCAATAGCCTTGGCTTCTCAAATGACTGCCTCGCCTGGTTCACCAACTACTTCTCAGATAGAGTTCGGTGTGTCAAATCGGAGGGCCTGTTGTCCAGAACTCTGGCAGTCTCTATGGGGGTGCCACAGGGTTCAATTCTTCGGCTGACTCTTTTCTCTGTATATATCAATGATGTCGCTCTTGCTGCTGGTGATTCTCTGATCCACCTCTACGCAGACGACACCATTCTGTATACATCTTGCCCTTCTTTGGACACTGTGCTAACAAACCTCCAAACGAGCTTCAATGCCATACAACACTCCTTCTGTGGCTCCAACTCCTTTTAAATGCTAGTAAAACTAAGTGCATGCTCTTCAACCGAGTGCTGCCCGCACCCTCCCTCCCGACTAGCATCACTACTCTGGATGGTTATGACTTAGAATATGAAGACAACTACAAATACCTAAGTGTCTGGTTAGACTGTAAACTCTGCTTCCAGACTCACATTAAGCATCTCCAATCCAAAATGAAATCTAGAATAGGCTTCCTATTTCGCAACAAAGCCTCCTTCACTCATGCTGCTAAACATACCCTCATAAAACTGACCATCCTACCGATCCTCGACTTTAGCGATGTCATATACAAAATAGCCTCCAACACCCTACTCAGCAAACTGGATGTAGTCTATCACAGTGCCATCCGTTTTGTCACCAAAGCCCCATATGCTACCCACCACTGCGACCTGTATGCTCTCGTTGGCTGGCCCTCGCTACATATTCGTCGCCAAACTCACTGGCTCCAGGTCATCTATAAGTCTATGCAAGGTAAAGCCCTGCCTTATCTCAGCTCACTGGTCACCATAGCAACACCCACCTGTAGCACACGCTCCAGCAGGTATATTTCACTGGTCATCTCCAAATCCAACACTTCCTTTGGCCGCCTTTCCTTCCTGTTCTTTGCTGCCAATGACTGGAACGAATTGCAAAAATCACTGAAGATGGAGTCTTTTATCTCCCTCTCTAACTTTAAGCATCAGCTGTCAGAGCAGCTTACCGATCACTGCAGCTGTACACAGCCAATGTGTAAATAGCACACCCAACTACCTCATCCCCATATTGTTACTTATATTCTTGCTCTTTTGCACCCCACTATCTCTACTTGCACATCATCATCTGCACATCTATCACTCCAGTGTTAATGGTAAACTGTAATTATTTTGCCTCTATGGCCTATTTATTGCCTTACCTCCCTACTCTTCTACTCTTCTACATTTGCACACACTGTACATACATTTTCTTATTGTGTTATTGACTGTACGTTTGTTTATATGTAACTCTGTGTAGTTGTTTTTGTCGCACTGCTTTGCTTTATCTTGGCCAGGTCGCAGTTGTAAATGAGAACATGTTCTCAACTGGTCTACCTGGTTCAATAAAGGTGAAATAAAACAATTAAATTGTAGGCTTTTAAGGACTCGATTCAATCGTCAAAGTTCAGCACTATGGAGAGCCTGAAATTTAAAAGTAATTTCCGATTGAGCCGACATATGCAGCGTTTAACATGACTGCAGTATTTGGTAATGCAGTAACATTGCCTTTAAATGTCAATCATCTTCAGCGCTACAAATTGAATCAAGCCCGTAGTTGAGCATTTCATTTACAGTTCACGAAGTTTAGAGTTTGGGACTGTTTACCTTTTTGCCTCTAGTGCCATTCTGTTTTCAAGGAGATAGACAATTCTCCATTCTCTCTTTACAAAAAAGAACGAGAGAAAAAGAAAGACAATTTGCAAAAAAGATTGATTAAATATTAATCTGTCAGTTGGTGTTAGATTTTTCATTTCTAAATATTTTGGGAACGTGGTCTAAACTAGATCAATAGCTGTGATAAATGGTTAAACCAACACTAGAAACTCATCTGTTATTTGTTGTGTCAGTTCTTCTGCTTTAAAAGAAAACAACATGTTGAGTTGTTTGTTAGGATCAGAGATTCTGACCTGTTTATATCTGGGTTAAATGTTCTTGTAATGAAGAACAATAAACCAGCTGTATTAGATAAATAGTTACTCCACCATGTCTCCTTAAACAGGTTAAGGAGATATGTTTCCTCTCTCCACTCTGGTGTACTTGGATTTCAGGTGTGCAAGTGGAATTGCTCAAGGGACCAGAAGCAGATTGAGATTCAATTTTGATAAGTGTGTGGAACTCAGATCTGTGGAACTCAGGTCTGTGGAACTCAGATCTGTGGAACTCAGGTCTGTGGAACTCAGGTCTGTGGAACTCAGGTCTGTGGAACTCAGGTCTGTGGAACTCAGGTCTGTGGAACTCAAATCTGTGGAACTCAAATCTGTGGAACTCAGGTCTGTGGAACTCAGGTCTGTGGAACTCAGGTCTGTGGAACTCAGATTTGTGCTTGGTTTTATTCTAATTTTAGCACACTCAAGTCAGAATAATCAGTGATAATAATACAATATCAGTGTGGTTTAGACTAGTCCATTGTGTCACTGTAGAAACCCTTCACTACTTACTGAATGTAGCTATATTTAACTAGGATATAGTTAAAAGTGTGTGGAGTGACTGGGAATGTCCCGAAAGGAATGTTTAGCTGCAGACAAGGGGAGGAAAGCGTTTTTTGTTCTCCAGGTTTGTCTTCTTTTCTCTGTTGTGTTTTCCTCCCTAGGGCTGTTCTAGAGTTCCAACTGCTGTTCCACTTCCCTTTTTCTTCCCTTCTTTCCTGTCCCTTTTCTTCTGAATGTAAGCATATGGTTTTAATAACTAATGATAATTGGATGCCAAATATGAAGGGAAACATTTCATCGTTCCAATAATATACGGTGCCTTCGAAAAATGTATTCAGACCCCTTGACTTTTTCTACATTTTGTTACGTTACAGCCTTATTCTAAAATGGATCAAATCGTTCCCCCCCTCCCCCCATCAATCTACACAAAATACCCCATAATGACAAAGCAAAAACAGGTTAAGAATTGCTAGGCGTTCCGCTAGCGGGACAACTTCCTGTGAAACTGAAGGGCGTGCAATTCACCATGCTTCTACACCTGCATTGCTTGCTGTTTGGTGTTTTTGGCTTGGTTTCTGTACAGCACTTTGTGGCATCCATTGATGTAAAAAGGGCTATATAAATAAATTTGATTTGAAATAAATAATCATAAAAATGATGGCTATTGAACATTTAGGTACATACAAATGTCTTATATCAGTTGAAAGCTTACATTCCTGTTAAACTAACTGCTCTGTCCGATTTACAGTAGCATTTACAGAGAAAACATGCCTTTTGATTGTTTGAGGACGGCGCCCCACATCAAAATATTTTTCCACCGGCACAGGTTTCATAACTTCACAAATAGTGATTAAATATTCACTTACTTTTCCTCTGATTTGTCATCCAAAGGGTCTCAGGTATAACATGTAGTGTCGTTTTGTTAGATAAAATCCTTCTTTTTACCCCAAAAAGTCAGTTTAGTTGGCACAATCGATTTGAGTAATCCATTCGTTCAACATTCAGAGAAAGGAATCCGAAAATCTACCCTTAAACTTTGTTTCAACAAGTTAAAATATGTTTCTGTTTACTCCTCAGATACCCTAAAATGTAATCAAACTATAACATTTCTTATGGAAAGAAGTATGTTCAATAGGAAACCGATTTTAGCAGGTGTGTCTTGTCTTCATGGCGTGCCCAAACACTAATTTCCAAGACTGTGTCCCTGTACTAAAACTGATATTTCTTATTTGTTTTGGAAGCTAAAAACCTGAAACCTTGAACATAGACTGCTGACACCCTGTGGAAGCCATAGGAATTGCATCCTGGGAGCTAGAATTCAGTATGCCCCTATACTTTCCATTGTAAGAACACTGTCTCTCAAAACAAAATATTCAGGTTGTTTTTTCTTTGGATTTTCTCCTACCATATCTATTGTGTTTTATTCTCCTACATTATTTTAACATTTCTACAAACTTCAAAGTGTTTTCTCTCCAATGGTATCAATTATATGCATATCCTGGCTTTAGGGCTTGAGCAACAGGCAGTTTACTTTGGGAACGTCATTCAGGTGGAAAATGAGAAAAACGGGGCCTGCCCTAAGTTTTTAAGAAATGTTTGCACAGTTATTCCAAATAAAAAACTGAAACATTACATTTACGTAGGTATTCAGACCCTTTGCTCAGTACTTTGTTGAAGCACCTTTGGCAGCGATTAAAGCCTTGAGTCTTGGGTATAATGCTATAAGCTTGGCACAACTGCATTTGGGGAGTTTCTCCTGTTCTTCTCTGCAGATCCTCTCAAGCTCTGTCAGGTTGGATGGGGAGTGTTGCTGCACAGCTATTTTCAGGTCTCGCCAGAGATGTTCGATCGGCTTCATGTCCGGACTCTGGCTGGGCCACTCAAGTACATTCAGTGACTTGTCCCGAAGCCACTCCTTCGTTGTCTTGGCTGTGTGACTAGGGTCTTTGTCCTGTTGGAAATATGAGGTCCTGAGCGCTCTGGAGCAGGTTTTCATCAAGGAACTCTCTGTACTCTGCTCTGTTCATCTTTGCCTCGATCCTGGCTAGTCTCCCAGTCCCTGAAAAACATCCCCACAGCATGATGCTGCCACCACCATGCATCATCGTAGGGATGGTGCCAGTTTTCTTCCATACATGACGCTTGACATTTAGGCCAAAGAGTTCAATCTTGGTTTCATCACACCAGAGCATCTTGTTTCTCAATGTCTGAGAGTCTTTAGGTGCCTTTTGGCAAACTCCAAGCAGGCTGTTATGTACCTTTTCTGAGTAGTGGCTTCTGTATGCCACTCAATCATAAAGGCCTGATTGGTGGAGTGCTGCAGAGATGGTTGTCCTTCTGGAAGATTCTCCCATCTCCACAGAGGAACTAGAGCTCTGTTAGAGTGACCATCAGGTTCTTGGTCACCTCACTGACCAAGGCCCTTCTCCTCCGATAGCTCAGTTTGCTCTAGGAAGAGTCTTGGTGGTTCCAAACTGAATTTAGCACAGGTGGACTCCAATCAAGTTGTAGAAACTTCTCAAGTTCAATCAAAGTTCAAAGATCGATGGAAACTAAGATGCACCTGAGCTCAAAAAAAGCAAAGGGTCTGAATAAGTTATTTCTGTTAAACTTTTTAAAATAAATTTGCAAACATTTCTAAAAATCTGTTTTTCGATTTGTCATTATGGGGTATTGTGTGTAGACTGCTGAGGAAAACAATGACTTTAATCAATTTAAGAATAAGGCTGTAACGTATCAAAATGTGGAAAAAGTCAAGGGGTCTGAATACTTTCCGAAGGCGCTGTATAGAATGTCTCTGACTGTCATATAGTTGCACATTTTTTCACTATTTCTGTTGTATGATAAATGTGACTTCAGTTTTCCAGTCAATTTAGCTGTGCATCTGTACAACATCTATTAATTAAAAACATGTTGTATTAAAGGAATATTCCATACATACAGTATCTTGCACCATTTTTTGGCAGGTGTTTTTTAGGGTTTTGGTAAATGTTTAGGAGGATCTTGAGTAAGTAAAATAAGGTTTTGGTAGGTTTTTTGTAGGGTTTTGCTCTGATTTTGGTAGGTGTTTACTAGATTTTGGTCGTTTCTACTAGTGTTTTGGTAGGTGTTTAGTAGGGTTAATAGTAGGTGTTTAGTAGTAATTATAGTAGGTGTTTAGTAGGGTTTATAGTAGGTGTTTAGTAGGGTTTATAGTAGATGTTTAGTAGTATTTATAGTAGGTGTTTAGTAGGGTTTATAGTAGGTGTTTATAGTAGATGTTTAGTAGGGTTTATAGTAGGTATTTAGTAGGTGTCACGGTTGTCGTCTGGAATGGAGGACCAAATGCAGCAGGAATGTGGATGCTCAAACGCAGCAGGAATGTGGATGCTCATCTTATCATTTATTTTAAATAAAGAGAACACCAAAAACAACAAAACAACAAAACGAAGAATGCACGAACAACCGGATAACCCGGATAAAGTAATCCTTCTAACCCCCCCCAAAAGATTTAGATGCACTATTGTAAAGTGGTTGTTCCACTGGATATCATAAGGTGAATGCACCAATCTGTAAGTCGCTCTGGATAAGAGCGTCTGCTAAATGACTTAAATGTAAATGTAAGACCCCCTCGGTTCCGGGTCGCAGGCAGACCCCCTCGGTTCCGGGTCGCAGGCAGACCCCCTCGGTTCCGGGTCGCAGGCAGACTCCCTCGGTTCCGAGTCGCAGGCAGACTTCCTCGGTTCCGGATCACAGGCAGTCTCCCTCGGTTCCGGACTAGACACTGTTGCCGGATACTCTGGACCGCACACCGTTGCCAGATACTCTGGACCGCACACTGTTGCCGGATACTCTGATGCGTGGTGCTGGTACTGGAGGTATCAGCCTGGGAACACGCACCTCAGGGCTAGTGCTGGGAGCGGGAACAGGCTGAGTCGGACTGGGCTGACGCACTGGAAGCCTGATGCGTGGTGCTGGTACTGGAGGTATCAGCCTGGGAACACGCACCTCAGGGCTAGTGCGGGGAGCGGGAACAGGACGAGTCGGTCTGGGCTGACGCACTGGAAGCCTGATGCGTGGTACTGGTACTGGAGGTATCAGCCTGGGAACACCCACCTCAGGGCTAGTGCGGGGAGCGGGAACAGGACGAGTCGGACAGGGCTGACGCACTGGACCGTAGAGGCGTACTGGCGGTCTCGAGCGCAGAACTGGCATCGCTCTTACTGGCTGGATGCCCACTTCCCCCTGGCAAATGCGGGGCGCTGGTATTGCGCGTACCGGCCTAAAAATACTTGGCCTCGCCACAGTACCCATTACCCCGAAGCACGGGACCTGTCCATTCACTGGTTGCCCAGAAAAGGTACGGGGATTTGGCCCGGGGCTCACTCCTCGCCCAGCCAAACTACCCGTGTGCCCCCCCCCCAAAAAATCTTGGGGCTGCCTCTTGGGTTCCCTTAAATCCTCCACAGCCCTGGAAATGCCTCTCCTCAATTCTGCCCATGTCTCCTTTTCCCGACAGTCCATATCATATTCCCATCGCTCCCTTCTCCGCTGCTTGGTCCTATTGTGGTGGGAGATTCTGTAACGGTTGTCGTCTGGAATGGAGGACCAAAACGCAGCAGGAATGTGGATGCTCATCTTATCATTTATTTTAAATAAAGAGAACACCAAAAACAACAAAACAAAGAACGCACGAACAACCAAACAGTCCTGTCAGGCTCACACATGCAAAACAAGAAACAATCTCCCACAAACACTAAACCAAACACATACCCATATATAGGACTCCCAATCAGAGGCTACGAGAAAACACCTGCCTCCAATTGAGAGTCCAACCCCAATAAACCAGACATAGAAACAGACTCACTAGACTAAACATAGAATACATGAATATCAGACAGTGCCCAACAAACCCCGGAATACTTCAATCAAATACCCTTACTACAAAAACACCACCCTGAACCACATAAAACAAATACCCTCTGCCACGTCCTGACCAAACCACAATACCAATTAACCCTTATACTGGTCAGGACGTGACAGTAGGGTATATAATATGTGTTTAGTCGTGTTTTGGTAGGTGTTTAGTCGTGTTTTGGTAGGTGTTTAGTAGCGTTTATAGTAGGTGTTTAGTAGGGTTTATAGTAGATGTTTAGTAGGGTTTATAGTTGTCACAGATTATGTCGTGGTGTTGCAGAGAGGAGGACCAAAATGCAGCAGAGTTGTGGATACTCATTCTTTTAATGGGAAAAAACGAAAAGCATCCACAGGAAAAACAAAACAATAAATGATACTCACGACTCACAACAGTGTAGCAGGCTCAATAACGCAGTGCTCACAAATAATCTCCCACAAAAGACAAACACACCCTACAATATGGGACTCTCAATCAAAGGCAAATAGACAACACCTGCCTTCAATTGAGAGTCCCAACCCCAATTAACCAAACATAGCCCTACAATCAGCTAGATCAACATAGAAATACATAAACAAGGAACAGTGCCCAAAAAACCCCGGAATACATAAATCAAATCCCCTACAACAAACACACCACCCCGAACCACATAAACCAAATACTCTCTGCCACGTCCTGACCAAACTACAATAACAATTAACCCTTATTCTGGCCAGGACGTGACAATAGTAGGTGTTTAGTAGTGTTTATAGTAGGTGTTAAGTAGGGATTATAGTAGGTATTTAGTAGGGTATATAATAGGGGTTTAGTAGGGTTTTGGTAGGTGTTTAGTCGTGTTTTTGTAGGTGTTTAGTAGGGTTTATAGTAGGTGTTTAGTATGGTTTATAGTAGGTGTTTAGTAGGGTTTATAGTAGGTTTATAGTAGGTATTTAGTAGGGTATACAATAGGTGTTTAGTAGGGTTTTGGTAGGTGTTTAGTCATGTTTTGGTAGATGTTTAGCAGGTGTTTAGTAGGGTTTATAGCAGGTGTTTAGTAGTGTTTATAGTAGGTGTTTAGTAGGGTTTATAGTAGGTGTTTAGTAGGGTTTTGGTATGTATTTAGTAGGGTATATAATAGGTGTTTAGTAGAGTTTCTAATAGATGTTTAGTACGGTTTATTGTAGATGTTTAGTAGGGTTTTGGTAGGTATTTAGGAGGGTTTATAGTAGGTGTTTAGTACGGTTTATGGTATGTGTTGAGTAGGGTTTGTAGTTGGTTTATAGTAGGGGATTGGTAGGTGTTTAGTAGGGTTTGTAGTAGATTTGTTGCAGGGTTTATAGTAGGTGTATAGTAGGGTTTATTATAGGTGTTTAGTAGTGTTTGATGTAGATGTTTAGTAGGGTTTTGGTAGGTATTTAGGATGGTTTTTAGTAGGTGTTTATATTCCATACATACAGTATCTTGGTATCTTGCACCATCTTTTGGCAGGTGTTTTTGTAGGGTTTTGGTAAATGTTTAGGAGGATCTTGAGTAAGTAAAATAAGGTTTTGGTAGGGTTTATAGTAGGTGTTTAGTAGCGTTTATAGTAGGTGTTTAGTAGGGTTTATAGTAGGTGTTTAGTAGTGTTTATAGTAGATGTTTAGTAGTGTTTATAGTAGATGTTTAGTAGGGTTTATAGTAGGTGTTTAGTAGGGTTTTGGTAGTTATTTAGTAGGGTTTATAATAGATGTTTAGTACGGTTTATTGTAGATGTTTAGTAGGGTTTTGGTAGGTATTTAGGAGGGTTTATAGTAGCTGTTTAGTAAGGTTTATGATATGTGTTAAGTAGTGTTTATTGTAGTTTGTTAAGTAGGGTTTATAGCAGGTGTTGAGTAGGGTTTGTAGTTGGTGTTTAGTAGGGTTTGTAGTTGGTGTTTAGTAGGGTTTGTAGTTGGTGTTTAGTAGGGTTTATAGTAGGTTTATAATAGGGGATTGGTAGGTGTTTAGTAGGGTTTGTAGTAGATTTTTTCTAGGGTTTATAATAGGTGTTTAGTCAGGTTTTGGTAGGTGTTTAGTTGGGTTTAATGTAGGTGTTTAGCAGGGTTTATAGTAGGTGTTTAGTATGGTTTATGGTAGGTGTTTAGTAGGGTTTTGGTAGAGATTTAATATGGATTGTAGTAGGTGTTTAGTAGGGTTTATAGTTGGTGTTCAGTAAGGATTATAGTAATTGTTTAGTAGGGTTTGGTTGGTGTTTAGTAGAGTTTATAGTAGGTGTTTAGTAAGGATTATAGTAGTGGTTTAGTAAGCTTTGGTAGGTTTTTAGTTGGGTTTATAGTAGATGTTTTGTTAGGTGTATTGAAGGGTTATTAGTAGGTCTTTCGTTTGGTTTATAGTAGGTGTTTAGTAGGGTTTAAAGTAGGTGTTAAGTATTATAGTAGGTGTTTAGTTGGGTTAATAGTAGGTTTTTAGTAAGGATAATAGTATATGTTTAGCAGGATTTATAGTAGTTGTATAGTAGGGTTTATAGTATGTGTACAGTAGGGTTTTGAAAGGTGTTAGTTGGGTTTATAGTAGGTGTTTAGTAGGGTTTTGGTAGTTTTTGGGTAGGGTTTAAATTAGGTGTTTAATGGTGTTTGGTAAGTGTTTAGTTGGGTTTTGGTTGGTATTAAGATGGATTTGGCAGGTGTTTAGCAGGAATTATAGTAGTTGTTTAGTAGAGCTTGTTTGGTGTTTAGTTGGGATTATAGTAGGTGTTTAGTAGGGTTTATAGTAGGTGTTTAGTTGGGATTATAGTAGTTGTTTAGTAGGGTTTATAGTAGGTGTTTAGTAGGGTTTATAGTAGGTGTTTAGTAGGGTTTATAGTAGGTGTTTAGTTGGGATTATAGTAGGTGTTTAGTAGGGTTTATAGTAGGTGTTTAGCAGGGTTTATAGTAGGTGTTTAGTAGGGTTTATAGTAGGTGTTTAGTAGGGTTTATAGTAGGTGTTTAGCAGGGTTTATAGTAGGTGTTTAGCAGGGTTTATAGTAGGTGTTTAGTAGGGTTTATAGTAGGTGTTTAGTAGGGTTTAGAGTAGGTGTTTAGCAGGGTTTATAGTAGTTGTTTAGTAGAGCTTGTTAGGTGTTTAGTTGGGATTATAGTAGGTGTTTAGTAGGGTTTATAGTAGGTGTTTAGTAGGGTTTATAGTAGGTGTTTAGTTGGGATTATAGTAGGTGTTTAGTAGGGTTTATAGTAGGTGTTTAGTAGGGTTTATAGTAGGTGTTTAGCAGGGTTTATAGTAGGTGTTTAGTAGGGTTTATAGTAGCTGTTTAGTAGGGTTTGTAGTAAGTGTTGAGTTGGGTTTATAGTAGATATTTGTTATGGATAATATTAGGTGCTTAGCAGGGTTTTGGTAGGTGTTTAGTAGTGTTTATAGTAGGTCTTCAGTAGGGTTTTGAAAGGTGTTAAGTAATGTTTGGTAGGTATTTTGTTGGGTTTATAGTCAGTGTTTGTAGGGTTTTGTAGGTTTTTACTAGGGTTTGTAGTTGGTTTTTTGTAGACTTTTGATAGGTGTTTAGGTGGGTATATAGTAGGTGTTTAGTAAGGTTTTGGTAAGTTTTAGGGTTTATGGTAAGTGTTTAGTAGGGTTCATAGTTGGTGTTTAGCAGGGTTTATAGTAGGTGTTTAGTGGGGTTTATAGTAGGTGTTTAGTAGGGTTTATAGTAGGTGTTTAGTAGGGTTTATAGTAGGTGTTTAGTAGTGTTTTGGTAAGAGCTTAGTAGGGTTTGTAGAAGGTGTTTAGTAGGGATTATCGTTGGTTATTTGTAGGGTTTTGGTAGGGGTTTAGTTGGGGTTTAGTTGGGTTTATAGTAGGTGTTTAGTCGGGATTAAAGTTTAGTAAGTTTTATAGTAGGGGATTTGTAGGGTTTTGATAGGTGTTTAGTAGGGATTATAGTAGGTGTTTAGTAGGGTTTACAGTAAGTGTTTATTTGGGATTGTGGTAGGTATTTAGTAGGATTTTGGTAGGTGTTTCGTAGGTATTATATTAGGGTTTTAGTAGGGTTTTGGTGGGTGTTTAGTAGGGTTTATAGTAGGTGTTTAGTAGTACGTGGTGTCGGTGTTTAGTAGTTTTGTTAGTAGCTGTTTAGTAGAGATTATAGTAGGTGTTTACTAGGGATTAGAGTTTGTGTTTAGTAGGGTTTGTTGTTTAGTAGTAGGGTTTATAGTAGTTGTTACATAGGGATTATAGTTGGTTTTTAGTAGTGTGTATAGTAGTTGTTTAGTTGAGTTTTTGTAGGTGTTTAGTAGGGTTCATATTTGGTGTTTAGTAGGGTTTATAGTAGATGTTTAGTTGGGTTTATTGTAGTGGTTTAGTCGGGTTTATAGTAGTGGTTTAGTAGGGATTATTGTAGGTGTGTAGTAGGGTTTGTTGTAGGTGTTTATTAGGGATTATAGTATTTGTTTAGTTGGGTGTGTAGTAGATGTTTAGTAGGGTTTATTGTAGGTGTTTATCAGGGATTATAGTAGGTGTTTAGTAGGGATTATATTAGATGTTTGTTAGTACCTAGGTCGGTGATTAGTAGGGTTGATAGTAGCTGTTTAGTAGAGATTATTGTAGGTCTTTAGTAGGGGTTATAGTTGGTGTTTAGTAGGGTTTATTGTAGGTGTTTAGTAGGGATTATAGTACATTTTTAGTAGGGTTTGTAGTAGGTGTTCAGTAAGGTTTTGGTAGGGATTTAATATGGATTATGATAGGTGTTTAGTAAGGTGTATAGTAGGTGTTTTGTTGGGTTTATGTAGTTGTTGTATAGTAGGGTTGATAGTAGCTGTTTAGTAGAGATTAATTTAGGTGTTTAGTAGCATTTATAGTATGGGTTTAGTAGGGATTATAGTATGTGTTTAGTCGGGGTTATAGTTGGTGTTTAGTAGGGAATATGCTAGGTTTTTTGCTGGGTTTATAGTAGGTGTTTAGTTGGGTTTATAGTAGGTGTTTAGTTGCGTTTTGTAATTGTTTAGTAGGGTTTTGGTAGGTGTTTATTAGTGCTTATTGTTGGTGTTTAGTAGGGTTTAGTAGGTGTTTAGTAGTGTGTATAGTAGTTGTTAGTAGGTTTAATAGTAGGTGTTTAGGAGGGTTTATAGTAGGTGTTTAGTTCGGTTTATAGTAGGTGTTTAGTACGGTTTATAGTAGGTGTTTAGGAGGGTTTATTATAGGTGTTTTGTAAGGTTTTATTGTAGGTCTTAAAAACCTCTCTAGTGTACGTTTGACTGTAGCGTCCCACCTGGCCAACAGCCAGTGAAATTGCAGAGCGCGAAATTCAAACTACAGAATTGTAAATATTTAACATTCTTGAAAATCCACATGCAATATGTCAAATTAAAGCTTGACTTCTTGTTGATCCAGCCACGGTGTCAGATTTCAAAAAGGCTTTTAGGCAAAAGCAAACCATGCAATTATCTGAGGACAGCACCCCATGAAACAAACACAGACAATCATATTTCATCCCGCCAGGCGTGACACAAAACTCAGAAACAATGATATAATTCATGCCTTACCTTTGAAGATCTTCTTTTGTTGGCACTCCAATATGTCCCATAAACATCACAAATGGTCCTTTTGTTTGATTAATTCCGTCGTTATATATCCAAAATGTCAATTTATTAATTGCCGCGTTTGATCCAGAAAAACGCAACATGACTTCAAAATACCTAATAATCTTTGTCCAAACATTTCAAACAACTTTCCTAATACAACTTTAGGCATTTTTTAATTTAAATAATCTATCAAATTTAAGACGGGATAAACTGTGTTCAACACCGGAGGTAAACAAAGTGTAGCGAGCTTTCAGGTCACGCGCCTCTATCAAACAGTACACTTCACTCTACCCTCGTTCTGAGCAGAGAGTAAGAGAGAGTAAGTGAGAGAGTAAGAGAGAGTGAGAGAGAGTGAGAGAGAGTGAGAGTGAGTGAGAGAGAGTGAGAGTGAGAGAGTAAGAGAGAGAGAGAGAGAGAGAGAGAGAGAGAGAGAGAGAGAGAGTTGATCTCTAATATAAAAGTGTGTAGTACATTTTCTCTAAAGGTTTGGAGCACAGAGCAGACTCAAGACTTTTCTGTTTTCTTATATGGCCTAACATCTGTCCTAATCTCTTTGAGTAGCTTACGACTTGCGACTAAATTCTTGTACAGTTTCTAGCTAGCAGCTAACACATACATGTAAACTACT
The DNA here is from genome assembly GCF_901001165.1 of Salmo trutta. NCBI lineage: Eukaryota > Metazoa > Chordata > Actinopteri > Salmoniformes > Salmonidae > Salmo > Salmo trutta. The sequence continues at coordinate 41,248,978 of NC_042966.1, read as the reverse complement.
CTCTTATTTTTTTTCACTGTCCTGGTGTGACTTTCTTTTGTCCTGTCCACTCAAAGATCTACACAATCGAACATATAACAACATCCTGTTATTAATTCCATGGGTACTATACATTTGTGAGAAACACACTAGGCAGTGGGAGTGGAGAGAGAGGTTTCAGTTACTGAACTGTGTTACCTATCGTTCTGAAGGAGACAGGTTTCAGCTACTGAACTGTGTTACCTATCGTTCTGAAGGACACAGGTTTCAGTTACTGAACTGTGTTACCTATCGTTCTGAAGGAGACAGGTTTCAGCTACTGAACTGTGTTACCTATCGTTCTGAAGGAGACAGGTTTCAGTTACTGAACTGTTACCTATTGTTCTGAAGGAGACAGGTTTCAGCTACTGAACTGTGTTACCTATCGTTCTGAAGGAGACAGGTTTCAGTTACTGAACTGTGTTACCTATCGTTCTGAAGGAGACAGGTTTCAGTTACGGAACTGTGTTACCTATCGTTCTGAAGGAGACAGGTTTCAGTTACTGAACTGTGTTACCTATCGTTCTGAAGGAGACATGTTTCAGCTACTGAACTGTGTTACCTATCGTTCTGAAGGAGACAGGTTTCAGTTACTGAACTGTGTTACCTATCGTTCTGAAGGAGACAGGTTTCAGCAACTTAACTGTGTTACCTATCGTTCTGAAGGAGACAGGTTTCAGTTACTGAACTGTGTTACCTATCGTTCTGAAGGAGACAAGTTTCAGTTACTGAACTGTGTTACCTATCGTTCTGAAGGAGACAGGTTTCAGCTACTGAACTGTGTTACCTATCGTTCTGAAGGAGACAGGTTTCAGCTACTGAACTGTGTTACCTATCGTTCTGAAGGAGGCAGGTTTCAGCTACTGAACTGTGTTACCTATCGTTCTGAAGGAGACAGGTTTCAGCTACTTAGCTGTGTTACCTATCGTTCTGAAATAGACAGGTTTCAGCTACTTAGCTGTTGTTCTGAAGGAGACAGGTTTCAGCTACTTAGCTGTGTTACCTATCGTTCTGAAAGAGACAGGTTTCAGCTACTTAGCTGTTGTTCTGAAGGAGACAGGTTTCAGCTACTTAGCTGTCGTTCTGAAGGAGACAGGTTTCAGTTACTGAACTGTGCTACCTATCGTTCTGAAGGAGACAGGTTTCAGCTACTTAGCTGTGGTACCTATTGTTCTGAAGGAGACATGTTTCAGTTACTGAACTGTGTTACCTATCGTTCTGAAGGAGAAAGGTTTCAGCTACTGAACTGTGTTACCTATCGTTCTGAAGGAGACAGGTTTCAGCTACTGAACTGTGTTACCTATCGTTCTGAAGGAGACAGGGTTTAGCTACTGAACTGTGTTACCTATCGTTCTGAAGGAGACAGGTTTCAGTTACTGAACTGTGTTACCTATCGTTCTGAAGGAGACAGGTTTCAGCTACTGAACTGTGTTACCTATCGTTCTGAAGGAGACAGGTTTCAGTTACTGAACTGTGTTACCTATCGTTCTGAAGGAGACAGGTTTCAGTTACTGAACTGTGTTATCTATCGTTCTGAAGGAGACAGGTTTCAGTTACTGAACTGTGTTACCTATCGTTCTGAAGGAGACAGGTTTCAGCTACTGAACTGTGTTACCTATCGTTCTGAAGGAGACAGGTTTCAGTTACTTAGCTGTCTTTCTGAAGGAGACAGGTTTCAGTTACTGAACTGTGTTACCTATCGTTCTGAAGGAGACAGGTTTCAGCTACTGAGCTGTGTTACCTATCGTTCTGAAAGAGACAGGTTTCAGCTACTTAGCTGTTGTTCTGAAGGAGACAGGTTTCAGCTACTTAGCTGTCGTTCTGAAGGAGACAGGTTTCAGTTACTGAACTGTGTTACCAATCGTTCTGAAGGAGACAGGTTTTAGCTACTGAACTGTGTTATCTATCGTTCTAAACGAGAAAGGTTTCAGTTACTGAACTGTGTTACCTATCGTTCTGAAGGAGACAGGTTTCAGTTACTGAACTGTGTTACCTATCGTTCTGAAGGAGACAGATTTCAGTTACTGAACTGTGTTACCTATCGTTCTGAAGGAGACAGGTTTCAGTTACTTAGCTGTCTTTCTGAAGGAGACAGGTTTCAGTTACTGAACTGTGTTACCTATCGTTCTGAAGGAGACAGGTTTCAGTTACTGAACTGTGTTACCTATCGTTCTGAAGGAGACAGGTTTCAGCTACTGAGCTGTGTTACCTATCGTTCTGAAAGAGACAGGTTTCAGCTACTTAGCTATCGTTCTGAAAGAGACAGGTTTCAGCTACTTAGCTGTTGTTCTGAAGGAGACAGGTTTCAGCTACTTAGCTGTCGTTCTGAAGGAGACAGGTTTCAGTTACTGAACTGTGTTACCTATCGTTCTGAAGGAGACAGGTTTCAGCTACTTAGCTGTCGTTCTGAAGGAGACAGGTTTCAGCTACTTAGCTGTGTTACCTATTGTTCTGAAAGTTGTTTCAATCATCATAATCCTTCCTCACCATCATACCTCTACCTACATGGGGCTCCCGATGCTACAGCTGCATAAAAATATATACACACACACACACACACACACACACACACACACACACACACACACACACACACACACACACACACACACACACACGCACGCACGCACACACACATTCAAGTAATTAGCATTAGCATGATAAATCTCTCTCTCTGTCTTTATCTCTCTCTCTCGCTCTCTCTCTCCTTCTCTCCATCAGTGATAGCTATGAGAAATCTCCTCCATGGCCTATTTAATCTGAGAGACCAGGCCTTCTGTTTGTCTCTCTCTTTCCACTCAGCAAACACTGATAAATCACAGCAAAGTACCCACTATTAGTAAGTGCGAATAGCTCATTGTGATAAAATTACCCCCCTCCACCACCACCACCACCACCACACACCCTGAAACATTATTGTTCAGCAGAGTATGCTTGTCAAGCGGCTAGATCTTCACCCAATTGCTCGTCAGAAACTTTAAAGGGATAAGTCACCAAATTTCAAAATGACATATTTGTTTCCAGTCTACGGACATGCTTTTGTAATTTTGTTTCCAGTCTACGGACATGCTTTTGTAATTTCGTTTCCAGTCTACGGACATGCTTTTGTAATTTTGTTTCCAGTCTACGGACATGCTTTTGTACTTTTTGTAATTTGGGTGAGCTATCCCTTTAACGCCAGGCCTGACACAACCAGAGAGCCAGAGGACACAACATACTAATGTGTTGATTTGTGTTCATGGATGCTTCCCAAGTGGCACCCTATTGCCTATGTAGTACATTACTTTTGACCAAGGGCGCATAGAGTTAAAACAAAACTTGTAAAAAAGCAGATATGTTCTAGATTGGGTGTCCTGAGACACTGACTGTAGTCCTCCTGGCGACCAGCCACAAAACAAAAATGTTATTATAATAACAAAACTGTGAGTAGTTATAATCTTGCAATATAGGAAATGCAACAGTAACATGTCCACACTATTTATAAACACTTATTTGTCACTTCCATATGAAACCGTTAATAATGCACTAATTTGCCTCATTTTTGCCTTTTTCAAAAACAACATCCTCGTCGTGTTTATGTGGTGTGTTTGATGCTTGCTGTAGTTCTAGAGTGTAGTTTTACACTGGACTTTGTTCAAACTTGGAAACCACATATCCCGAGGCTGCATTTATTGTCGCTGGGGACTTTAATAAAGGACAATGCTACCGAAATTATATCAACACATCTGCTTTGCTACTCGCGGCGTAAACATTCTTGACCATTGCTACTCTCCTTTCCGAAACAACTACAAGGCCCTCCCTCGCCCTCACTTCGGGGAAATCTGACCACACCTACATCTTACTCTTCCCTGCCTACAGGCAGAAACTTAAGCAGGGAGTACCTGTGGTAAGGACAGTTCAATGTTGGTCTGACCAATCGGAATCGATGCTTCAGGATTGTTTTGATCACATGGACTAGGATATGTTCTGGGTCTCCTCTGGGAATAATATTGACGAACACACTGACTCGGTGACTGGGTTTATCAGGAAGTGCACAGGTAATGTTGTTCCTTCTGTGACGATTAGAACCTATTTATATTCAGAAACCGTGGATAGATGACCGTATTCGAAGAAAGCTGAAAGCGTGAACCATCGCATTTAACCACAGCAAAGGGACTGGGAACATGGACGTTGTACAAACATACCAGCTATGCCCTCCATAAGGCAATCAAACATGCAAAATGATAGTACACTTCCTGATGGGTCAACAACACCTCCGCCACACTGATCCTCAACACGGGGGCCCCACAGGGGTGCGTGCTCATCCCCCTCCATTACTCCCCGTTCACCATGACTGCGTGGCCATGCACATCTCTAACTCAGTCATTAAGTTTGCTGATGAAACAACATTGGTAGGTCTGATTTACCAACAACAACAGGCAGGTGAGTACCTTGGCAGAGTGGTGCCAGGAAAATACCCTCTCTCTTAACGTCAACAAAATGGAGAAGCTGATTGTTGACTACAAGAGACAGCAGAGAGAGTACGCGCCCATCCACATTGATGAAGCCGGGTCTAAAGCTTCAAGTTCTTCATCATGCACATCACTGAGGACCTGAAATGGTCCCTTCACACCGACAGTGAAGAAGGCGCAACAACAGATCACCATGGATATTTTTCCTATTAATAATGTAAAATTAACATCTGTACAGAAAGACTCATGTGAAGGCCAAATTACAGAGGAGGAACTTATTGATGCAATTAAAGCCTTTAAGATCGGGAAAACTCCAGGGCTGGATGGCATACCAGTGGAAGTATACCAAAAAAAGTTGATATACTCAAAAGTTGATATACTCAAAGGATGTTTTAACCACTCCTATATAAATGATAGATTTTCAGACATGCAACAAGAAGGTCTGATATTATTATTACTGAAACAGGACCCAAGTGGTATATATAAAGATCCAGTCCATTAAAAAAATTGGAGGCCTCTTACACTTCAGTGTTGTGTTGCAAAAATTCTAGCTATATCATATCAATATTTGTTTGGAGGGAAAAGGGGGACGCTTGCAAGCTGAAGACACCATCCCAACCATGAAGCACGGGGGTGGCAGCATCATGTTGTGGGGGTGTGTGATGCAGGAGGGACTGGGGCACTTCACAAAATAGATGGCTTCATGAGGAAGGAAAATTACGTGGATATATTGAAGCAACATCTCCATTTTTTTCACATTTATTTAACCAGGTAGGCCAGATGAGAACAAGTTCTCATTTACAACTATGACCAAAAACAACAACACAGAGTTACAGATGGGATAAATAAATATACAGTTAATAACACAATAGAAACATCTGTATACAGTGTGTGGAAATGAAGTAAGGAGTTAAGGCAATAAATAGGCCAATAGTGGCGAAGTAATTACAATTTAGCAATTTACACTGGAGACATCTGTCAGGAAGTTAAAGCTTGGTAGCAAATGGGTCTTCCAAATGGACAATGACCACAGACATACTTCCAAAGTTGTGGCTAGGCTAAATGGCTTAAGGACAAGAAAGTCAAGGTATTGGAGTGGCCATCACAAAGCCCTGACCTCAATCCAATAGAAAATGTGTGTGCAGAACTGAAAAAGCTTGTGCTAGTAAGGAGGCCTACAAACCTGACTCCGTTACACCATCTCTGTCAGGAAGAATGGGTCAAAATTCACCCAACTTATTTTGGGAAGCTTGTGGAAGGCTACCTGAAACATTTGTCCCAAGTTAAACAATTTAAAGGCAATGCTACCAAATGCTAAGTGAGTGTATGTAAACATCTGACCCACTGGGAATGTGATGAAAGAAATAAAAGCTGAAATAAATAATTCTCTACTATTATTCTGACATTTCACATTCTTAAAAAAAGTGGTGATCCTAACTGACCTAAGACAGGGAATTTTCACTAGGATTAAATGTCAGGAATTGTGAAAAACTGAGTTTAAATGTATTTGGCGAAGGTGTATGTAAACTTCCGACTTCAACTGTAAAGTCATTGAACAGTAATGAATTTAATAATGTTTTCATACTATTTATATGTCTACTGCTGTACTACATTTTTTTACTGTTAATATTGTGTGCTTGTTGACATTTACTGCATTTATAGGAAGTGGAAGCATAAGCATTTCGCTGCTCCCGCCAGAACCCCTGCTAAACTGTCACGCCTGTCGAAAGGATCGGACCAAAGTGCAGCGTGTGTTTCGTTCCACATATTTATTTAATCCGTGAAAACTTTGCAATACATCAAATATCTGAAATCTACAAAATAACCAACCGTGACGCAGAGGAGAAACAAACACTACTCACAAATAATCACCCACAAAAACAGGTGGGACAAACATCAGCTTAAATATGACCTCCAATTAGAGACAACGACGACCAGCTGCCTCTAATTGGAGATCATACCAAACAACACCAACATAGAAATACAAAACTAGAAACTGCACATAGAAATACAAAACATAGACAAACACCCCCTGTCACGCCCTGACCTACTCTACCATAGAAAATTACCACTTACTATGGTCAGGACGTGACATAAACTGTGGACACTACCAATATCATTTGATGTGTTTCGTTTCAGAGATTTGACAACTTTGCAAAAGTTTGCTGGATTCCCATTCTCAGATATACAGTTAAAAAATGACTTTGCTTTTCTAACAAGAATTAGACAGGTGAAGTATTTCCTTAAAATGTCTGAAGGACTTCCAATCAGATGTAGTATCAGTAAATCTATCCTTAGGCCAATCTAAATACATTTCCTGTAATTTTTCAGACAAAATTCATGTGTGAACCAAGGGTCTAGCCTTTACTCTTAAAGGATAGTGTTAAACTGATCCTAGTCAGATATCAATAACACAATTCCCCAGTCACACAACCTTAGATCGGACATGAAATATGTGTTTGTGACCAATATCATTGATTTGATTTAGCTCAGTACAAATATATTTCAGCCTGATACTGGCATAAATCAATCCCAATTAAAATCCCCCAATATTAATATTTCATGTTTTGGATTGGCAGACAGTAATTCAGTTTCCTTACAAGGCAGAACTGAGGGCGGGTGATACAATCTCCCACTAGTACTGTTGGGCCCACATTTAGGACATTAAAACCGCTTAGGGACAGAGGCGGAAAGGGCCACAGAAACATTTAAGTTGTTATTTACAAATATGGAGACCACCCCCCACCTCTGCCAAGTCTGTCACATCTATATACCTTATAACCAATCAGAGACAGATAAGAATTCAGCATAGACTTCTTTAACCAACATCCAGCAATAACATCCAGCAATTTCACCGCGGGATTTCAGATCAGACGGAGGTCTCTAAAATATTCATGATGTGTTCAGTTGGTTAAACCTCTGTTTAAAGATACCGCAGAATTGGTATATAGATACATTATAAGATTTCCTTTAAAAAAAAAACTGATACACGTTTCACAAATGCATAAGTCAGTCAATTCTACCTCTATCACTACGGTGAACATATCACAGGTCTCACATTTTATAGCTTTTACCATCCATCTCCAGATCCAACTCCAAAACAGGGGAGCCTGGGTTATATTCAAGTCAGAAAAAGTGGGCACGGCTACAAAAGCCAACCACAACGTGAGACAAGCTTTGCCGGTGACAGCCAGGTAACCTAGCTAGTCGGCTAGCCTGCAAATATTAGCTCCTGGAGGCGGTAAAATCCAGTCAAACACGATATGTTAACAGCACTAACACCGTGGTCCCATAATAAAACACTTAAAACAAAGATATTAAATGGCTAAAATGAACGAGTGTCTTAGAAATATTTAATATATAAATATATAAAAGTGTTATATAAAAAGTTGAAAACACTGAAGTGCTGTATCGCCACTCCAAACGTTCCGCTTCCTACTTCCTGGTCACGTGAGAAAATCCCCAGTCCAACCACACCAATGCAAGTGGGGGGGAAAGGACAGGATATTTACAGTCTCCAGTCTCTAGTCCCTAGCCTCTCCTGCAGATATTTATTTATCTTATTTTATTTAGTTATTTGACAGGAACAATGTACATCAATTAACATTTCAAAAAATGTGCCAGATTTAGCAATCTGGCTAGTTTTCCAGTTTTCCTCTGTAGTCCCTGGGCTGATAGACCATGTGGTTTTCCGTTAGGGGTGGTGTGAACAATATGACAGTACAATAGGCCAAGACGGAGGTCATTAATCAGAAAAGTACTAAAAGTTACAAACCCAAACCACCTGTATAATATCCTAATCTAGGCCTAAACCTGATGTGAAAGAGGCTCCATCTATTCAACTGTAATTCATGGGAATGTGTCATTCACCGAAAGGCGCCGAAAGTCACGTTTGGACTGAATCTGAGAAACATGCCAATCCATTATGGTAATTTTACTTGCCATTTTATGGAATTAAATATCTGCATTTCTCCATATGTTGCCCCTGTAGCACACAGCACACATAGGCTCCTGTCTATGACCCATTGGGACTTTATAGAGAGACATTATGCACTTTTATCAGGAAAGTTAATGGATTTCAAAGACCAGAGCGTAGGTCTAAAACCACAACATTACACCTCAGGAACAATACCTTGGGATGGGACACTGATCACATATACAGGACAAGTAGCTGACGAGTCTAGTAGCTGACGGGTCTAGTAGCTGACGAGTCTAGTAGCTGAGGAGTCAAGTAGCTGACGAGTCTAGTAGCTGACGAGTCTAATAGATGATGAGTGTAGTAGCTGATGAGTGTAGTAGCTGATTAGTCTAGTAGCTAACGAGTCTAGTAGCTGATGAGTCTAGTAGCTGATGAGTCTAGTAGCTGATGAGTCTAGTAGCTGAGGAGTCAAGTAGCTGACGAGTCTAGTAGCTGACGAGTCTAGTCGATGAGGAGTCAAGTAGCTGACGAGTCTAGTAGCTGACGAGTCTAATAGATGACGAGTGTAGTAGCTGATGAGTGTAGTAGCTGATTAGTCTAGTAGCTGACGAGTCTAGTAGCTGACGAGTCTAGTAGCTGACGAGTCTAATAGATGATGAGTCTAGTAGCTGACGAGTCTAGTAGCTGACGAGTCGAGTAGCTGACGAGTCTAATAGATGATGAGTCTAGTAGCTGATGAGTCTAGTAGCTGATGAGTCCAGTAGTTGACGAGTGTAGTAGCTGACGAGTCTAGTAGCTGACGAGTCTAGTAGCTGACGAGTCTAGTAGCTGACGAGTCTAATAGATGATGAGTCTAGTAGCTGACGAGTCTAGTAGATGACGAGTCTAGTAGCTGACGAGTCTAGTAGATGACAAGTCAAGTAGCTGACAAGTCAAGTAGCTGACGAGTCTAGTAGCTGACGAGTCTAGTAGCTGCTGAGTCAAGTAGGTGATTAGTCAAGTAGCTGATGAGTCAAGGAGCTGACGAGTCTAGTAGATGACTAGTGTAGTAGCTGATGAGTCGAGTAGCTGATGAGTCTAGTAGCTGATGAGTCTAGTAGCTGACGAGTCTAGTAGCTGACGAGTCTAGTAGCTGAGGAGTCAAGTAGCTGATGAGTCAAGTAGCTGATGAGTCTAGTAGCTGCTGAGCCAAGTAGGTGGTTAGTCAAGTAGCTCTTTCTTGCCTTCTTTTGATCTCTTATTTTCTCTCTCTCTCTCTCTCTTTCTCTCCCTCTGTCTCTCTCTCTCCCTTTCTAACCATTCCCTCACACAAAATATCCACAGCATACTTGGAATTTCAGTGAATGGAGAAGAACACAACAGAAACCAAAATAGACAATTTTGTAATTCCTGATGAGGAACTAACCACAGTAATTTAGCGTTGGAACATCAAGGGCTGGAGGAAAGTCTCACTTCAGTAGAAACCTTTATTGGTATAGAATTAACTGTGAAACGAAGTGCTTCACTAGTGTGTGTGTGTGTGTGTGTGTGTGTGTGTGTGTGTGTGTTTCGTAATTAGCTGTGAAATGTCTTTACAGGAGTCTGTTACTCCTGGATTTTTATGTTCTATCTTTTAGATGAGAATTAAACAAAGCGTGAGTGTGTATGTGTGTCTGTGTCTCTGTGTGTGTCTCTGTGTGTGGTGTGCGTGTGTGTGTGTGTGTGTGTGTGTGTGTGTGTGTGTGTGTGTGTGTGTGTGTGTGTGTGTGTGTGTGTGTGTGTGTGTGTGTGTGTGTGCGCGTGTCTTTATGTGTGTCCGTGTGGTGTATGTGTGTCGAGCGTGTGTTCATGCTTGCCTGCGAGTGTGTCCCAATGCATTAGATTAGAAGTAAACAAAGATAACATATACTGAACAAAAATATGAACACAACATGTGTTGGTCCCATGTCTCATGAGCTGAAATAAAAGATCCCAGAAATGTTCCATATTCACAACAAGCTTACTTCTCTCAAATGTTCTGCACAACGTTGTTTACATCCCTGTTAGTGAGCATTTCTCCTTTGCCAAGATAAATCCATCCACCTGACAGGTGTGGCATATCAAGAAGCTAATCAAACAGCATGATCATTACACAGGTGAACCTTGTGCTGGGGACACTTAAAGGCAACTCTAAAATGTGCAGTTTTATCACACAACACAATGCCATAGATATCTCAAGTTTTGAGGGAGCGTGCAATTGGCATGCTAACTGCAGAAATGTCCACCAGAGCTGTTGACAGAGAATTTAATGTTTATTTCTATACCATATGCTGCCTCCAACTTCATTTTAGAGAACTTAGCAGTACGTCCAACCGGCCTCATAACCGCAGACCACGTGTTACCACGCCAGCCCAGGATCTCCACATCCGGTTACTTCACCTGCGGGATCATCTGAGACCAGCCTACCGGACAGCTGATGAAACAGTGGGTTTGCGCAACCAAAGAATTTCTGCAAAAACTGTCAGAAACCGTCTCAGGGAAGCTCATCTGCGTGCTCGTCGCCCTCACCAGGGTCTTGACCTGACTACAGTTTGGTGTTGTCACTGACTTCAGTGAGCAAACGCTCACCTTTGATGGCCATTGGCATGCTGGAGAACTGTGCTCTTCACGTATGAATCCCGCTTTCAACTGTACCGGGCAGATGGCCGACTTTGTGGCGTCGTGTGGGTGAGCGGTTTGCTGATGTCAACGCTGTGAACAGAGTGCCACATGGTGGTGTTGAACACAATTGCTTTTTATCGTTGGCAATCTGAATGCACAAAGATTCCGTGACGATATACTGAGGCCCGTTGTTGTGTCATTCATCCACCGCCATCACCTCATGTTTCAGAATGATAATGCACAGGCCCATGTCGCAACGATCTGTACACAATACCTGGAAGCTGAAAATGTCTCACTTCTTCCATACTCACCAGACATGTCACCCATTGAGCATGTTTGGGATGCTCTGGATTGACATGTACTACCAGGTTTTTCAATTCCCACCAACTTCACACAGCCGTCAAAGCAAAGTGATCCAACATTTCACTCTATGTGAAGGGGATGTGTCACACTGCATGAGGCAAATGGTGGTCACAGCAGATACTGACTGATTTTCTGAGCCCTGTCTGTCCCACATCCTGTCTGTCCCACATCCTGTCTGTCCCACACCCTGTCTGTCCCACATCCTGTCTGTCCCACATCCTGTCTGTCCCACACCCTGTCTGTCCCACACCCGGTCTGTCCCACACCCGGTCTGTCCCACACCCGGTCTGTCCCACTTCCTGTCTGCCCCACTTCCTGTCTGCCCCACTTCCTGTCTGTCCCACCCCTGTCTGTCCTAAAAGTCAGTCCCACTTCCTGTCAGTCCCACCTCCTTTCTGTCCCACTCCCTGTCTGTCCCACACCCGGTCTGTCCCACTTCCTGTCTGTCCTCAACAGGTCTGACCCACACCCGGTCTGTCCCACTTCCTGTCTGTCCTCAACAGGTCTGTCCCACACCCGATCTGTCCCACTTCCAGTCTGTCCCACTCCCTGTCTGTCCCACCACCTGTCTGTCCCACTCCCTGTCTGTCCCACCACCTGTCTGTCCCACTCCCTGTCTGTCCCACCACCTGTCTGTCCCTCACCCTGTCTGTCCCACTTCCTGTCAGTCTCACCTCCTGTCTCTCCCACTTCCTGTCTGTCTCACCTCCTGTCTGTCTCACCTCCTGTCTGTCCCACCTCCTGTCTGTCCCACCCCTTGTCTGTCCCACATCCTGCTGTGTGTCGTTGTCCTAGCAATATCTCCCTTCAGTTAAATAATTACAAAAACACCAGACACCATGACCTCTAAATTACCCCGGAAATACTACTAATAATACCCTGCAACCAGCTAAATTACCCCAGAAATACTCCTAATAATACCCTGCAAACAACACCTGAGAAAATGTGACAACATTTTAGTTGCACTGAAGTAAAATGATGGCCCCATAATTCCCTATGATGGGTACCTCGTCCCGCTTCCCCCTCTCCATCCCCCATCCACCCTCGCTCTGGATTCATCACTATCATTGTGGGGCATAGACTGCTCCCCCTATCCTGCATCTCTCCACTAACACCCCCCTCTTTATCAGCACTTTGACCTGTCCACCACTCATTACTTTAAACACCCTCTCTCTCTCTCTCTATTTTCCTTTGACCATTTCAGAACCTTGACCATCACGCACTCTTTCTTTTTTCTGTGTTTTTTCCCCCCCAACCAATCATGATGCCATTTCCCAGTCTAGTTTACCCGGTGATGGATGACCATTGGCCGTCTTGCTGACAGACCGGCAGCTGATGCCACATAATTACAGTATCACCGTTTAGGAGAAATTACACCAGTCCTCAGAAGACTGGGGGAGACTGACAGCACTGCCAACAGAAGAAACAACAACTAGAGAGAGAGAGAGAGAGAGGAGAGAGAGAGAGGAGAGAGAGAGGAGAGAGAGAGAGAGGAGAGAGAGAGAGAGAGAGAGAGAGAGAGAGGAGAGAGAGAGAGAGAGAGAGAGAGAGAGAGAGAGAGAGAGAGAGAGAGAGAGAGAGAGAGAGAGAGAGAGAGAGAGAGATGTGTTCGAATACTCATACTAACCGCACTAACCATGCAACGCTTGATGCGTCGCTACAGACACCCTGGTTCAAATCCAGACTGTATCACAACCAGCCGTGATTTGGAGTCCCATAGGGCGATGCACAATTGGCCCAGCATCATCCAGGTTTGACTGGTGTAGGCCGTCATTGTAAATAAGAATTTGTTCTTAACTGACTTGCCTAGTTAAATCAATAAAACTGTACTATTTGTGAATTATATAGTATGTTTATTGGTCATAGTATGTATATAGTTAGTATGCCAAAAGTTCCCGGATGCCGTGTTAAAATATGAAGTATACAAACAGTGGACACTATTTCCCTACTTTAGGGCCCATAATGCCTTTCTTCAGGAAATGGGCGTGGCTTCATCGTTTTCAGATTTGAAGAAAATGGCGGAAAATATGCAGCCAAAGTACAGCGAGAGTAGATACAAATTCATTGCTTTAACTAATTATGACAAATGTTAAGAAAATGGTGAGCAATGTAATAACCACATAGCATATCATTATAGCAGTATGTACCGGTATGTTAGCTAGCTGTGCTATCCTTACGAACCACATAGCATATCATTATAGCAGTATGTACCGGTATGTTAGCTAGCTGTGCTATCCTTACGAACCACATAGCATATCATTATAGCAGTATGTACCGGTATGTTAGCTAGCTGTGCTATCCTTACGAACCACATAGCATATCATTATAGCAGTATGTACCGGTATGTTAGCTAGCTGTGCTATCCTTATGAAGCACATAGCATATCATTATAGCAGTATGTACCGGTATGTTAGCTAGCTGTGCTATCCTTACGAACCACATAGCATATCATTATAGCAGTATGTACCGGTATGTTAGCTAGCTGTGCTATCCTTACGAACCACATAAAATATCATTATAGCAGTATGTACCGGTATGTTAGCTAGCTGTGCTATCCTTACGAACCACATAGCATATCATTATAGCAGTATGTACCGGTATGTTAGCTAGCTGTGCTATCCTTACGAACCTCATAGCATATCATTATAGCAGTATGTACCGGTATGTTAGCAAGCTACCTGACATTAGTTGGATACTATATACTTGTCAGTATATTAACTATAGGCTATCTAACTAACTACCCAACGTTTATTGACTTGATTATTCCTGTCATTCGTTGCTAAATGGTATAGTCGTTCTGCGTTCTCAATGGACATTCGGGTGCTTTTGTAACTCCGCTCTTGCTATCTACTCCAATTTCAGAGCACTCTCGTTTGAGTGTACCAGAGCGCAATTAATTTACGAGCGCTCAGCACCCGTTGAATATGGCCGGTGTCAGTAAAACTTTGGCAAAAAAACCATAATTAAATTGTTGTCAGCAGCACAGTTACAGTCACCAACGCTCTGGATAACATGAAAACTGCCTAACCAGCTCTGCTTGGGGGAGTAAAATGGTCAGAGTGGTCTAATTTGTGTCTGGAAGTAGCTAGCAAGCTAGCCAACGTTAGCTTGGGTGCCTGACTGCGGTTGTAAGGTCAGAATTCTCAAATCAACCCTACACCTCGGCCGAGCGTCCAGTGTGTGCCCAGAGAGCGAAACAGCGCACTGAATATACGAGCGCACTCAGGCACTCCAGATTGAATTTAAGAATACACCCGAATTTGTAAAATATCTAGCTAGTAATTTGTTATGCTAACTAGCTAGCAAGAGGTTGCATAGCAACAGCTTAAACTTCCAGTAGACAGGCGAAGAGCTAGTAAACTCAACTGAAAGGATACCGTTCGTTTACAGTACACTAAAATGAACTAATCGTTTATAATATGTAGCGTATACTCATTAGGTATGTAGTATACAGTATGTTATTATGGGTAATCGAGCACAGCTACGGTCTCTGAATCAGAGCAGTTAAATTTGGTGTTCCATGCTTTGAGAGCACTGATTGCAGCCACTGAGTATGCCAGAAGGAGCGGTTGATTATTGTCTAGAATGTGTGTGTGTGTGTGTGTGTGTGTCTGTGTCTGTGTCTGTCTGTGTGTGTGTGTGTGTGTGTGTCTGTGTGTCTGTGTGTCTGTGTGTCTGTGTCTGTATCTGTGTGTGTGTGTGTGTGTGTGTGTGTGTGTGTGTTTGAGGTGAATTCTCACTCATTATTAATGTCTGGAAAACATCTGGTCTCCTTGATATCACAATTCAGTTTTTTTCAACTCTTCAACGTATTCAGTCATTAATGAATTGCTTTATTTCCACTGTCTAATCTCATTACAGTTGAACTGTGATACTGTGAGAAATTAGATAGTTTGGGTCTGGGTATTCATGTTTAAATGCATCTAAGAACTGATATTTCCGATGTTTATCACGCAGATATGAGTAGAACTTTTTCTCCATCTGAAGTTGCACCAGAAAAAAACAACAGAAATAAAGTATATGTATCTAGGAGAGCGTTTCATTGTGGCTTTGGGCCTTTCTCTGGTCAATACTCTGGTCAATACTCTATTCAATACTCTGGTTAATACTCTGGTCAATACTCTGGTTAAAACTCTGGTCACTACTCTGGTCAATACTATGGTTAATCCTCTGGTTAATACTATGGTTAAAACTCTGGTCACTACTCTGGTCAATACTATGGTTTATCCTCTGGTTAATACTCTGGTTAATACTCTGGTCACTACTCTGGTCAATACTCTGGTCAATACTCTGGTCAATACTCTGGTCAATACTCTGGTTAAAACTCTGGTCAATACTCTGGTCAAAACTCTGGTCAAAACTCTGG